>NC_056743.1:692303949-692551449 GCF_019279795.1 Protopterus annectens
TACAGAAGGTGTATAATTAAAACCAAACTATTATGTGTCCTATAACATATAATTTTGTATATTGTCTTCAGTTTTCCCAAATGCATCCTTAACTTTTAGCCAAGAGTTATAATATGAAGTGAGTGATTCTATCTGTTTTTGTCTTGATTGTAGATAATTCCATGAGTGACACATTGATAAGCAACATTCTTGAACTCTTTGAATGAAGGTGAAGTCTCATTTTTCCAGTTCATTTTTAATAACTTTGCATGCAATGGCTAATTAACTGTATAAAATAAAATACTTAGATCTGGGAACACTTTCAGGGAAATGTACATTAAATAAAACCAATGATTTAGTTAAATTACATCTGTCATTAAACATAGTTTGCAAAAAGAAGTTGAAATTGTTCCAAAACAGCTTTAGTAATATACAATCATAGAATATGTGCTGCCAATCATCTTTAATCAGTATTTGACATCAACAACCTATATATTTTTAAACATCAATTCCATCTTGTGAGGGATAATAAGTTTAAAGGTACAGGATATGAAATGGGATGAAGTAACAGCCAGAGAGATTGAAACAAAGTTAAGAAAAGCCTCTAATTTGAAAACCCCAAGCCCAGATGCAGTGTCTAACTTTTGGTTAAAAGTATTAACATCTTTGCATGAAGACCTAGCCATGATTAAGAACTTTTTATATGTGCACCCTGAACAGACACCAATATGGTTAACAACAGGTAAAACAATGCTCCTACTTAAAAGTGAACCTGCAAGCTACCCCAAAAATTATAGACCAATAACTTGCCTTCCAGCAATGTATGAACTATACACAGGAATTGATGCTGACAATTTATAGTCATTTAGAAGAAAACTCAGTTATGGTAGTAGAACAAAGGGGCAATAAAAGAAATTCATATGGAACAAAGGATAATTTCTTGTTAAATAAAATCATAGTGGTGAACTGTAAAAAGGGGAAGAATCTAAGTTTGGCATGGATTGACTACAAAAAAGCATTTGATAGTATCCCACATTCATGGATAAAAGAGTGCTTAAAAATGTATAAGATACACCCTACACTGTTAGACTACGTTACAGTGAACATGAAACAATGGCAGACCACTTTGCCATTAAACCATGATAAAGGACAAATTACTATCCAGAGGATAAAAATTCAAAGGGGGATATTCCAGGGTAACTCTCTGTCATTGCTGCTATTCTGGCTTGTCCTTAACCCGCTGTCTACTTAACAGCTTAGGCCATGGCTACAGTTTGGCTCCTAGACAACAACAAAGTCTAAAGACTTATCTTCTGTTTGTCGATGATTTAAAACTGTATAGCTCATCAGATGAGGAACTGAAAGCACAGCTGCAGGTTGTTAGACCTTTTTCAGATGATATTAGAATGTCATTTGGTCTTGATAAATGTGCAAAAGCATCTTTTAAAGCAGAAAAACTGCAGCACCAGGAAGACATTAGTTTGGGACAAGAATGTGATATAAAAGAACTTGAGCAAGAGGGAGTGTATAAATACTTGGGAATTGATGAAGGATCAGCAATAAAACATGAACACACGTGAATAAAACTTAGTAAGGAATACTTCAGAAGACTTAAATTAATCCTGAAAACAGCATTGACGTCAACAAAATCCAAGCTATAAACCAATTTTCTCTTCCTGTCCTAACTTACAGTTTTTGAGTGACTGATTGGCCTGAAAACGTGTTGCATAAATTAGATATTAAAACAAGAAGGATGCTTCATGCTCACCAAATGATCTCTAAAGATCAGTGTATACCAAGATTATATATTCCTCGTTCCGAAGGAGGGATGGGACTCCTTGAAATGTATTACATGTACAGATCTGCAGTCGTGAGACTCCACACATATCTGCTGACCTCTCAAGACCCAAATGTAGTGAAAGTTTTGAAACATGAGGTGAATAAATCTAAGATGATTTCTCTGCTTAACGTAGCAGAAGCATATCACCATCAAGCAGGAATGGAAATCAAACCAGAACTAGATGAAAAGGCAAAAGATGTGGAAAACGCATAAATATAGCTGCAAGTACAGAAAACTTGTGGAAGAACCTCATGTTGATCTGGAATGGTTAAAGAGAGGTGAATTCAAACCAAGAGATGAAAGGTTAATATCGTTGGCTCAAGATAGTGGGCTACGTATATACTGGTTTACAAAGTCCAGTGAACATGTAGGAGAAACAGGTAAATGTAGGTTTTGTAAAACTGAATTGGAAACAGTCACAAACCTCATTGTTGGTTGTGACATACTAATGGCAGAAGGACTATATACTGAAAGGCATAATAATGTAGCGAGACTGTTGCACTGGGGACTGTGCAGACATTATGGTATTGAAGTGGCTGAAAACACTGGAAACTTGAGCCACAAAGCATCATAGAAAATTATGACGTTTACATTACATGGGATCATCTGTTACCAACAATTCAAAAGACAGATGCTAGAAAACTGGATATAGTGGTCCAGGAAAAGAAGACGAGTAGCATTGATCATTGAAATTGCCACACCCAGTGACTACAGTGTCCTGCTTCCATTGAGATACAAAGTTATAAAATATCAGGATCTGCAAGCAGAAATGAGAGCAATGTGGAAGAAGGATACCCAGATAGTTCCAATAGTAGTAGGAGCAACGGGTCTTATAAAAAAGAGTCTACAAACATATTTAGATATGCTACCAGTATCTGTAACCCCATGCAAACTGCAGAAGGAGTCATTACTGAGCACGTTGCGGGTGCTGCGGCAAGCACTTTTGGCTGACATTAAAGAGTGAAACAATACTAATTTCATGAACTTTAATTGTACTTTGACTTAGAATGGGGTCCATTCCCGTCATGGTATCAGAAACCCAAAAGACTTGGAGAAATTAAAAAAGGATAATAAAACATCTATGTAGAAATTTCCATGTGAATAATCACTGCAAGGAAAGGGTAGTCATTAACTTTTTATCTTCATTAGAACGTAGTTGATTATTAATTAATTTATAATCTCAGAAATTCTCCTCATAATATAATTTTGTATATTTAACTATTTTATATATTTTATATCAGTGCCCCTTCCCTGTAATAGATTGATTTCCTCGAATAATCATAAATTGTTCAGTCCTCTTCCTTCTGACTTCCCACCTTATTTTCCTAACCAACTAATTTGGCCTTGTTTCTCAACAATTCTGTCTCCTTAAACATATCTGCTATGCATATAATATTCTACAGTATCTTACATCTTTCCCTTTTTCTTCAACCCGTCTGCCACACACTTTTTCTGTTCTGTATACTGCAAAATCAAGCACTAGGGACATAATTGTTTGTCTCCACTTTGGGCAGCTGCAGCAATCAGGTCCACTCATTTTTCACTGGTTCTTGCTCATTTCTTCTAATCTTTATTGAGTAATTCCAGCCTAACTCATATGGCTCTACTTACCGTCTTTCTTCTCATGATGCCTTGTGCCATTTAAAACACTGTCTTGGTGTTAGGCGCCATCTTTTTTCCTTCATGTTATACCTAGACTCTGTCATGCACTCTCCGGTGGTGTGTGAGTGCCGCTAGTTGATTTTTGTGGCTATTGTTCGAATCAGGTATATATTATAATTGCTGTTTGCACAGTATTAAGAATCTCATTCAGTTTCAGTCTATAAACAACTAGTTATG
Source organism: Protopterus annectens (assembly GCF_019279795.1). NCBI lineage: Eukaryota > Metazoa > Chordata > Ceratodontiformes > Protopteridae > Protopterus > Protopterus annectens. The sequence continues at coordinate 692,307,608 of NC_056743.1, forward strand.
TGAATGTGACAGCCTTTGTTGTCTGCAAAGCCATTAAGAATTTTAGTATACTTGAACATATTTCCTTTCTGCATGGCAGTTGCTAACTCGAACTGATAGTGTTACCTTGTAATCCACTTGGAAATGCACATCTAAATAAGCATATAAAGGTATTTCTAAAGCATATGTTCTTGTAGCAATAAACTGTTGTCACAAGTACAGCTCGCTGACAAATTGTATAAGCAGTGAAAAGTTAGTCAGTCATAACGCTTGTTTGTAGATATTCCCCTAGCGATTCAGTACTATTTTTGCTTTATAATTGCATACTATTTCGTAACCATTTGGATATGCACATCTTAAAGTGTTTGAATGTATTACTAAAGCATAGGTTTTCTGAATAAATTAACTGTTGTTATTCATATTATTACTAGAGCATAGGTTTTCTGAATAGATTAACTGTTGTTATTCATATAACTTGCTGGACAACTGAATATGCAGAGAAATATTATCCAGTCACAATGTTTCTTTCTAGTTATTCCTCTAGGGAAACAATGCTATTTTTGACAGTATTTAGCTTTTACATGCATATACATGGACTGTTCTGTCCTGTTTATAGCAATTTTATTGTTGTTGTACAGATTTCTTGTTGCAATTTACTGCTACTGTTGAACTCATCCCTATTTTTGTGATTACTGTTAACTAACTTTTTTCTATATACCTAGTCTCCTATCTTCATTTTTCAACTAACCTGCCTCTCTCATTCTTCCCTCCTTTTACTCCTAGGCTAGTAGGCCTGTACCTGGCAACTACCTCAAGTGAAACAACCAGCCCAGCACAGAAGCAGCTACTTCAGAAATGTAAAAGCATTCTTTCAAATCGCTGTACCAAGTGAATCAGACCAATGACCACAAATAACTAATGTATGCTTTATTTGGAGATATTTATTCTGTAATCTAGTTATTTTTCCATAATGGCCCCTCACACATCACTGAGAAGTGCTCAGTCTCCATTTTTTTCTTCCTTTACCACTAGCATCTCTTCTTACCTTTAACTACAACTTACTTGTAAATACGTATATAACTAAACCTTCAGTCCTCTTCCTTCTGACTCACCTTATTTTCCTGTCCAACTAATTTGGCCTTATTTCTCAACAGTTCTGTCTCCTTAAACATATCTGCTACACATTTAATATTCTACAGTATCTTACATCTTTCTTTTTTTTTTTAACCCATACCCCACACACTGTTTCTGTTCTTTATACTGCAAAGTCAAGCACTAGGGCATGCTGCACTACTTACTGATTGCTGCAGCTGCCAAAAGTGGAGAGAAAACAGTCGGGTCCAACCCACTCCACTTGCCCTTACTCCGCTCGGGCACAATCCACTCTGTTACCCTACCTCCAGTTCCTACCCACCCCATCTACAACTACACTTATACCTAACCAATCAACACACACCCTTCCCAGTTCATCCAGTCACTATCCGTATTCTCAAGTACACTCACCTTCTACATTAGTGAAATCATAACTCCTCCCTGTAGGAAACCCACCTACTCAAATTGGGAACACCCCTCTCTCTCAGATACCTCTACTTCACCCTAACCACAGTAAGGATGTTAATCCTTCACACATCACTACTATGCTTACTAAGCATAGCTTATCATATTACCTCCTATCACAAAAAACACATTATAACAATCTACTCTCTAACAAATCAGTATATCACCCAAAACCAGCTCTACAAGCATTATCATATCACCACACCTATATAATAGCTCCAACATAAAACTCTTTACATTTAGATATATGCACACACAAGTATCACCATGTCTGCTCTGTAAATATACTCAACTATTACCCAAAACCTCACACTTTTTTCTGCACAGATCAACCCAACATAAACTGTGTGGGGACATACATCCCAATCCAGGCTGTCAACCCCAAACACACTCTCATAACTTCAGTAATCTAACTCACAGTAGCTCTGACATTCTAATCATCAACATAAATCTCAGAATCTCTTCATCCTAAATAAAGTGCATGAATTTCATATACTCTTCGGACAAAGCAATGTTAGCAGAAACTTGGCTCAAGCCCCACATAAAAGACTCTGAAATTGTAACCACAGGCTACAACTTTCACAGAGTTTATAGAAATCAAAAATGTGGTGGTGGGATAGCCATAGTATACAAGGACACCCTCAAACTGGAACACCTCTTAAATAACCCCCCAGACCTCACAAACCCAGAAATCTTAATTTCACATCTTTACCTAAACTTAAAAAACACATTTGCCACATATATCCTCCCAGATAACAACACCCCTACAGTCAAGAACCTTCTTAGTTGGTCTGCCTCCACTTTTAATCAAGAATCTATTATAACAGGTGACTTTAACTTAGACTGGACCTCCTGCTCCTATGAAAATCCTACCAACTTCCTTAATCTTTATGGTTTCTCTCAATTAATACTTGCCCCAACCAGAATTGATAAACATAGCAAAAAGCAAACAATCATTCACTGGATGTTAACTAACAGACCCTCCCTTGGTTACCTCACTGGATGCTTTCCAGACAGTGTCAGTGACCATCATCCAACCAACATACTTAGGAAGCTTTCATCCTGTCATAAAAGCATCCTATTTAAACATGTCCATAGCAAAGAAATTTCTCCCCCAAAATCTTCAGTTAATTTCTTAAACAATGTGACTGCCCCCACCCCCCCCAAAAAAAACCTACATATGGATTCTGCAGCTGAAAACTTCAATAATAATTTTCTAGATGTACTAAATTCTCAAGCCCCCCTTAGAAAGATCCAGGTTAAAGCAAAGAGGCTCCCATGGCTAACAAAGGACACTATATAACTCATAAAACAGAGAAACAGAGCCTGGTCTCAATATCAGGAGACTAAAAACCAAACTTCCTATGAATCGTATTGACAACTTAGAAACCACACCTAAAAGAACAAATAAAAAATGATAAAGCATCTTACTATACAATCACCCAACAAAATCAGCAAAATAACCCCCCAAAAATTCTGGGCAGTCTTAAAACAGATCCTCAATTCTGTCAAACCACCATCTCCTACTACTATAAATACCAAAGAAAGCACAGCATAACAATTGAAATCACACTTCATAAATTCAGTACTGTCCCTCGTAAAACATGACAACAATGCACCCCCATCAATACCATCTGACTCAAAACCTAGCCTCAGTTCATTTTCCATCTGACTTGTACAAACCAACACTATCAAGACACTTCTACTAAGACTAAAACTTACATCCCTCATGGTTGACCAACTCAATAAAACATGAAACGTTGACAGTCCCAGTGTCTTGAGATGAAACTCACCAAAAATCGGCAATTCAGCAGCTGAAAAGTGTATGCGAAGGCCAGTAGAACAGGAGAAACAAATGCCTTCAAAAACCAGCAGTATCCACAGCCACACTCTCAGCAGTTAAATAAACTTGTTTGAAACCCAGTGGAACAAAAGAAATGAATGTCATCAAAAACCAGCGAAATCCACAACTAAACTGTAGCTTTATTAAATGAAACACAGAATAATCCACAAGGTTAAGCGCTTTCATTTGCTAAATGGCAAGCTTCATCAGAACAAGTTAAAACAGACTGGGAAGAGACTAAGGTGTTTAAGAGCCAGTTCAAGCAATATATTAAATATTATTCACGCTATTTGGATGATATATATATATATATATTATGGGAAGGGAGTTCTGACATGTTAGACCAGTTTATAATATATCTCAGAGTAGTAATTATCTTAAATTTACTTTGTATAGTAATGATTTTGGTGTACCCTACTTAGACACATGTGTTTCTAAAATGGGATCTGGGTTCAAGTCAAGAATTTATAGAAAAAAATACTTTTTCCAACAGTTATTTAGAATTTTCCAGCTATCATCCCAGGAACAGGTTTATCAACATTTATAAAGGACAGATTATACGTGACATTTGAATGACTTCTGTATACAAAGACATGTTAGAGGAAGTGGCACATATTACGGCTATGTTCCAGGAAAGAGGCTATGATGACAAAATGATGGCTAGGGTTAGTCAGCAGACCATTCAAGGATGGACATTTAAATATAAACCATTGTTGGGTTTATATTATGCATCAGGGCTAACTGAAGATCCATCAGTACCTTCCCTAGAAGACAGCCCATCATATGGTAAATATTCTGTGTTGGAACATGGACCATATATAGGTAAAGTTAAGAACATCTTGACCACTAATTGGAATATTATTGCTATTGATGAGGAACTAGTCAGGACTTTAGGGACTGGACCCAGATTTGTTTACAAGATGGGGTACAATATTAAGAAATATTTAGAGAAAATGAATTTAAAACCAATATCTTATGATTGCTATACTAAAAAATATGGTAGTTGGAAACAGTGCAGTCATATTCGTCAGGAAAAAAGTATAATGTTGGAAAATATAAATAGTACAAAAATAATATTTAAACAAGGTAATTGTTGCACTAAGATGATTTTATATATGGCCAAATGCACGGCATGTTCAGGATTTTATATAGGAAAAACTGAGAGGAAATTTAACAAACGGATATATTCTCATTTATATAGTATCAGGACAAAAGATGAAAAGAACGCTCTTTTTAGACACATTAAAAAATGTAGAGATAGGCACTATTTTAAGTTTGCTATTATTGACAGTGTTCAACTTGACATGTGGGGGGGACTTCAAGGACCTGTTATCATACAGTGAGTATTGGTGGCAGGTTTTATTGGATGCTTCAACCCCATCAGGACTCAGTGACTTCATTTCTATTAAACCTTTGCTAGCCATGGGTTGAATTTGGGTTTAGTCGTATATGCAACAGTTTATCTGTGACCATAAGGCACTAATAGGCGCATTAAATTTTGTATTTATTTATATCTACATATATTTACATCATATTGATGTTATAATTTTATAGACAGGCAGATCTAGGACAATATACACATTTTGGTTGTTGTACATTGTATTGTTGTTCATATTCTTATAGTTTTTTCAGGACAGTATGGATGGATATGTAATAAATTGTTCTGTATTACCCAGGCATTACATACTATACTTATAAATTTTTAAGGTTTAGACTTATAAAAAGAAAATTTTTTTAAGGTTTAGCTTTATATTATATTTTGTATTCTTATTGTGATCAGTATAGATAGGATTTTGACAGGTTTTGCACGATGTGTAATTTTTTGGTGTTATATACCTTTAATAAGAAGCATTGTGTATTTTGAATTTTGGCTCCAAAAAGTTTACTTAAGTGCTGAGAGGTTTGTTTTAACTTGTCCTGATGAAGCTTGCCATTTAGCAAGTGAAAGCGTTTAACCTTGTGGGTTATTCTGTGATTCGTTTAATAAAACTACAGTTTGGTTGTGGATTTCGCTGGTTTTTGATGACATTCATTTCTTTTGTTCCACTGGCTTTCAAACAAGTTTATTTAACTGCTGAGAGTTTGGCTGTGGATACTGCTGTTTTTTGAAGGCATTTGTTTCTCCTGTTCTACTTTCCTTCGCATACACTTTTCAGCTGCCAAATTGCCGATTTTTGGTGAGTTTCGTCTCAAAACACTGGGACTGTCAACGTTTCTTGTTTTATTTTGTTCGGTAGTTGCTTGGAACGTTGTTTGTGCTGATTTCCCCTGTCATAATTACAGAATAAGTAGAAAACCTGAAGTACCAACATCTTTATCACGCTAATATAAAACAGTTTATTATTACTTCCAAAAATTAAACAGCTATTCAAATACTTGTATCCCCTATTGTTATTCCTTATGTTATAGCCTAATGCTAAACCATATAGCATTATAAGATAACATAGCAACAAAACCTTAGAGCTAAATAATTACTTAATATAAATTAAACAATAATCTTAATATAGTGTTTAATGTTATCAGTTTTAAGACATAACATACACATTTTAAAAATAAATATAGTTATAGTCATATTACTTGTTGACAGTGCAGTTTCTATCAATAAACCTGACTTAATATCATTGTTGTAGATTCATCGTAGTATGTCAAAGATATATCTATATTTTCAAGTGCTGACAAGTGTCATACTTCAACATTTTGATTGATTCCTATTTCAGTACTTTGTAATACCACTTAAAATCTCTACAGTTATGTATTATTATTTCTATTTAGAACTTTTGATCAAAGCTATGTGTCAGAAGTGGTATAACTGTGATTTACTTTAGTTCTAAGTTCAGAAATCATTCTTAAGCATTCATCTATTAATGTACATAAAATTGTATTACAATTATGAAAGTGGCTGAAAATAATTTTTACATATTATTAACTGAATCAGAACAATAAGTGTTGCAGCATGTAATAATCAAATCTCTCCGCAAAACATAGAACAAATATAGAACAGTAGCAGAAAGCATTGTATGCTCATGCATTCTACCAATCAAATGTTTTGTGTGATCATACATTTAATGTTGTCACTACTTCCTCCAATATCACAGATTCCTCTAACCTAACCAAAAGGCTTATGATACTAAAAAAACACACAATTAGAACATTCACTTTACATGCACATATATACTGAATGGGGAGCCTACTTGATGCAATTAATCTGAATGCTGTAACTCATTATTTGATTAACATAAAAATAAAAAAGACAAGAAATCACTATTCAAACTCTCTTTACTAAATAATGACCATAAAACAACAATGATAATTGTTTAAAAAATTATTCTGATATATTATTCTACAAGAGCATCTACAAGTCCAGAACTCACAATTAAAATCTTATAAATAGTAAGCAAAGAAAATATGAACATTAAATGTCAACATTCCCAGTTACCCCACATACCTCCCTACAGTCATGTATTATACTGCAGAATAATCCATACAAATTATTTTGATTTCACCTAAGGTTATTTAATTAAAGTTATTTTAAGAATACTAAAGAAACAGAGTCACACATTATTTCCTGAGCATTTGTAAAATAATTAATGTATTAGTTCAATTCTCATTGTAGAATAACTCAGAAAACAGCTGAAGACTGTAAATCCATTTATTAAATGTCAGCTGTATTAGAACAGGCTCTAGCAGTAACCCAGATCAGTTGTAAATGCTCAGGCTCACTGTTACACTTATACTTTTACTAAATAATTAATCTGAACTGCAAGCTTTTTGTTACAGATGTGCATCAGTCCAATTACAATTTTACTCTTGAGTTTTCCAACACTTATTAATGGAATATGTCAGCAGGGATTTTTCCTTAATGAAATATCATTATTTAATTGAGATGTTATAAATGTTTTAACTGGAGTTTAAACAGATTGAACTAATGTATTAATAGTTTAATTTTTGGAGAATGTCTTTAGACCTTAGGACTGTATGGTCTAAGTTTATATCACAGTTAATTTTATATTACTATTCCTTAAAAAGTGCTTCATGAAACTATGAGATACTAAATAAATCATGAAGAAATGTAATCAAGTTAAAGTTACCTTCCCTGCTGGATTTAACTACTGTGGTGCCTTGATGTGTGTATGTCTCTAAATTTATTCTACCTACCAGCTACTTAGTTATACTGCAACAGTGTGCTGATTTCTGTTCTCTGGACCTATCTGCAAGCTGCCTCCCAGTTAAACAGGATACTTATCTTCTGGTGTCTTACAAGCACCCTGTTTACCTTTTCTATCAGACATCCATAAAATCCTCCCAAAACAACCCAAAGCAATTCTGGTCCACAATTAACTCTATCCTCTGCCCAGGGAAGGTAAACACCCCCCCCCCCCACCAACCACCCCTCTCTCCACCTGTAGCATAGCTGACTCTTTCAACAAACATTTTACAGAGACCGTTCTATCCCTAACTAAAAAACACTTCCCTACATCAACACCCCCCACACTCAAACCAACTCCACCCCTCACTCCCTTCTTCCTTTCCACAGTACCCACCTCCAACATAAAATAATGACTGACAAAACTTAAACTCACAAGACTAGCAGCTGACAACCTGCCCACAGAATACCTAAACATAGCTGATGTTTTAGCTTATCCTATCTCCATTTTAATCAACCGTTCCATATCTGAGTCCTATGTGCCAACCTTATGGAAAATATCCCACATCATACCACTACACAAAGGCGGCCCCTCAACAGACATCTCCAACTACCACTCCATTGCCATCCTCTTGCCTCTCTCCAAGATACTCGAAAAATGTATCAACTCACAGATCTCCAATTATCTCCTAGACAATAATCTCCTCTCCTACACACAGCATGGTTTCAGACCACACCATAGCACCACAACTGCTCTGCTCTCCTTCAATAACACCATTCTCCAACATAAAAACAATGGCTTTTTCTCTTCTGCTTTATTTCTTGACCTATCGAAGGCTTTTGATATTGTATCACGTGATCTTCTACTCTTTGCGCTCTCCAGCCTCTCCTTTTCCGTAAATGCCATCAGTTGGTTCCACAGCTATCTACACAGCCGCCAGCAGTCAGTTGTCTGGAACAGCGATCTATCCCCTCGCCTCCCTGTTACTGTTGGGGTTCTCCAAGGCTCCATCCTTGGCCCCTTGCTTTTTTCCATTTTTACCAATGACTTGCACACCGCCACCAAACATGCCTCCCTCATACAGTATGCAGATGACTCCACTCTCATCTGTTCAGCTCCAACTCTAACAGAACTACAACAGATCAATCAAGCGTCTTTCTCTTCTGTTGAAAGTTGGCTATTAAATGCTCAACTCCTCCTCAACCCAAATAAGACCAAACTTCTCATCATTCAACCCTCAAAATCTACCCCGAACATCCCCCATTTCAACATACTTGCCAAAGACAACACTTCCATCTCACCAATAGCCCACACTAAGCTGCTCGGTGTACAGATTGACAACAAACTCAAATTTGACACTCGCATATCACTCACAATAAAAAAGTCCATAAAAAAATGGGTGCCTTGTATAGAAACCAACAATACCAAACCAAACCACCCAGAATCTCTACCGGAACTTCCCAACTAATCTCAACCCTAATCGATGCATCACCCATACTCAGAAATCTTTGACAATCAGACCTAAAGAAACTCAAAGCCTGCTACAATAAAATTGCAAAATTTGCATCAGAGGACTCCCACAGGAGTCACCACTGTGTCTCCCTTAGAAACCTAGACTGGCTTGAGCTCCCTCAACTCCTACACCTAACTCAACTTACCTTTGCTCATAAACTTGTAAACCACCCTCTTAAAATTCCCTCACTTCATATACTTCTCCAATCCTACCAATCCTCCAGACCCCTTTGCTCCTGCAACAAAAATCTGCACCAAGTCACCAAACCCAACAACACTGCAGGGGAAGCGCTATTCTCCTACTCCATATCCAAAATCTGGAACTCACTTCCCACTGACATAACTACCCTCCCTTCCAGCAGTCTCTTCAAAAATGTTCTTAAAGCACACCTAAATTCTCACTGGCTATGTCCTTGCCCATACCCCAACTAAGCCCCCCCTTTCTCCTGTACCACTAATTATCTGTCAGCTCTACTATTAGCTGTCACCAGGTTATCAGTATTTCATTACTATTCCATATCCTTAACTAGCAGATGATTGCAGTACAATGTTTACTCTTTTCTCTGTGAGAAATTAATACTACTAGGCAAATGTCTTGCACCTTCTATTGTTATTATACTCTGACATATGTCATTACCTGTCAGACTGTGTCTTTGCTATAAATACTCTGAAATGCTAGATTATACTCTTATATTATGCAACATTTTGCTTGTCTGAATATATGGAGCCTTTCTTGTGATATTATATTCTGACATATAGGTCATTTCTCCTGTTGAACTGTGTCTTTACTATAATTATACAGTTTCTTTTTTCATCTGATATGCTAGATTGTACTCTTATATTATGTAAATTTCATATGTCTGAATATATGGAGCTTTTCTCCCCGGGCCTACGCTGAAAATGGGCATATATCCAGTCGGACTTTCCCGGTCAACAAATGTAAAATAAATAAATAAATAGGTTATTATTTTTCTTTGAAAACAGTAAAGAAGCAAATAAAATAAAATTTTTTTGTTTGCTCATACTAGCTTTATGCTAGTATCACCTTTGACCCTTTAACAGTTACATCACTTCTGCAGCTTTAGCTTCCTGGAGAGACAATTCACAAAGTTGTTTTGCTTTAAACTTAACTAAAAACAAACTACATAGTTCAAGACCTCAATGGGAAGGCTGAAAAACAAGAAGAAGAGGAAAAAGCTTCAAATCAGACAGTTCACACTCGTGACTAATCATGCAAATAACAAAAAAAAAAACAAACAAGGCAAGTCAAGTAAAAAAAAAGCCTGAAAACTCCCTTAACATAAATTACATTAATATGGATCATTATACAACACAATCAAAGTTCTTCACTTCAGTCCTTTCAACAAAGCCCCCCCCCCCACCCTTTTCACAGATTAAAAAAGAAGAAACAGCCACAACTTTGTCCAAACAGCTCAACAGGAAAATACAAACATACCAAAGTACTATTCACAGCCATACACCACTCAAGAACCTGAGTTCAAAATCTATCTAAAGTACAGGGCATAAAATAAAACAATCTGTTAGCTCCATCACATTAGTTCATTACTTAAGAGAAGTAGAATACTACATGAAGGAAACTAAATATTCTCATAGTATATATACAGATATACACATGCAGCTACACCTATACATAGACACACGCACATGCACACACTCTCATACATTTACAACGATATAAATTGAAGCATGCATTAAAACTTATCAGATATATTTAAGTATAAATTAGATAGCTATGCAATGTCCCCACTCTGGGCCTGTAATCAAGGAGCTTGAATCTTCACCACTGACACTGGAGAGGGATGTTCACTTGGAATACAAATGTATGCACTTAATATTTCCAGATGCAGACTATCTGCATCAAGCACAATTTCCTTAAGAGGACACAGGGAACACACTCAGCCTGAGGTCTGGGTTTCTCTCTCTGCCTCTCCCCAGGTCCTCAGTAAGCTCCCCACTGGCACAGCTTCAGAATTAAGTCCTCAGCCGAGTGCCCAAGCCTAGCCCTCCACCACTCTCTCTATGAAACCAGTGCTTTGTGTCCCTCTCCAAGTAGATGACACACACACTCTTTGAGATTTAATTTTCACACCCACACACAAGCCTGGGAAAGGCTGGCAAAGATTACTCTATCTACCAACTTTGCCCAGACTATAAGGTAGTTTCAGTGTTACCATTTGGTAACTATAAGGCTCTTAAAAGGGTACACAATTATACTGAGTGAAGTTAAAATTAATATAAATGGTAATGTTGATCAGACAGCCAGGCCTTCAGGAGTGGCCAGAGTTATCACCAAATAAATATGTGCACATAATCTCAAAGCTTAAATATTTTCTAAAAAGGACCAGTCACAATGAAAAGTTTAAATATATTTAAAAATAAATAATAAAAGCCCAAGAAAATAGTAAATATTTATTTACATTAAACACCAGAGTTTCAGTCACAGGGAATATTAAAAATAACACCAATGGAAAGTTTCATACAGTTATAGAAAAAAACAGTATTTAGCTAGTCTCACTATCTATTCCTGACTGACTAAAATAATTACTGTTCCTAATGACTGAATAGAGCGAGGCAAGATGATTTGGGTGAGTAGTCCTTTTTGTCAGATCCAAGACAGAATACAGAATGCTGAGAGCAATCTCCTACTAATATCTAAATATTATTTCAGAGTTGATTAGACAATTATATCACATCTGGTCATCTGACTCTTTTTCCTGCACTATCCTCCATCACTAGAAGCTGACAGGATTTTAGCACTTATGCGCTACCATACACACAGAGCTTTGCAAGATGTGGTGCAGCTGCTGAAAGTCATAAAACCATTTCACTCTTCCTACAGGAGCTACCAATTATTCTCCAGCATAGACATTGCATCTATTGCCTACTCAACCTGGTCGACTTCTTTGACTCAGTGATCAGAGCCATGGATGAAGGCAAGGTGGTTCATACAGCCTACCTTGATCTGGCCAAGGCTTCTGATGCCATTTCCCAGTCAGGAATCAGAAAAACTCACTAAGCTAGGCATCAACCCCTATATCACTAGGTGGATTGCAAACTGGCTCACAGATATAACCCACAGTGTGAAATTAGCCAACCAGTCAGAAGTGGAGTACCACTGGGATCGGTCCTGGGTCATCTTTTGTTTGGTATCTACTTCTCAGAAGTCCACACCAACACGAAGGGACTTTGGCTGACAAAGTTCACAGATGATTGCAAGTTGGGAGCCATTATTAACTCCCCAAGTGATGTTGACATCCTACAGAAGGGTCTCACTGAGACCAACGACTGGTGTCAGAACCATGGCCTTAAGCTGAATGCCAAAAAATGTGTTATCATCCCCTTTGGGAAAAACCCAGTTCCCGTGAATTACCACATCAATGGTAGTCCACTGAACACAGAAGGCATTATAAGAGATCTGAGAACACAAGTTGACAGCAACCTCTCTTTTGACCACCACATTGCCACTGTGGTCAGAAAGTCCTTCTATGTGGCACATCTCATTACTAAGGGCTTTGCATCCAGGAGGAAAGAGGTTATTGTCTCCCACCACTCTTCCCTCATTAGGCCAATCATCAAGTACAATGCCTCATTTGGCATGTACCTCACTAGACATTTGCAGCAACTCGAGAGGCCGCAAAAGTACCTCACAAAGAGGATCCTAGGCCTTAAACACTTGTCCTATATGGACAGACTCAAAAAAACTCCCAATTATTCTCTGTCTCATTTCGCCCACTTACTGGTGATCTCTTCTTGACTTACAAAGCCATGTCTGATGCAGGTCTGTTAGAAATGCTGCATCTAAAGAAATCCCAATTACTCTGCACCACATGCTCCAGAGACCTTAACCTCATTACCACAATCAACAGAACGTGCTGGAGGGACAGGTTCATAGCCCAGAGACTGCACATGCTATGGAATAGACTTCTCATACATGTCAAACAGAGCACCTCACTGGCCCTCTTCAAGAGAAATCTTGATGAGTGGATGGGAAGTAGAAAATTCACCCTGGGGATCACTCCAGTGGCTCTACTCAGTAGAGGCACCAGGAACTAAGGTCAGGTGGCATGATGCCAGGGTAATCCTATGGGCTAGGCTTGTAAAGTCTCCAGGGCCATTAGCCTAGTACACACCTATGAACCTATGGCTCCATTCAAAATTGTGGCATAACATCCTTATAGCTTAACCCATAAAGTAATTTCATTTCAAGAATATTTTGCAAAGTCAGGTGGATTAAGATTAACGTCTTCATTTCCAGTATGTGTTGTTGTGATGTATACATTTAAACAGTTACACTAATGCATGATGTTATGTGATCCTATCTCGCCTACATTCTGTACTGATGGGTTCGGAGCCAATCCTCGGCTCCGACTCGGCACGCTATACTATAGCACAAAGTCTCTTATTGGCTGAGCTATCCTACATCCCAGGATGCACCACCCCTGCTTCCCCAGATCTCGTTTGCCACTTTACAGCAAAGACGTGGTCTCGGACTTGGCTGAGCTAAGTGCTTTTTTCTTCAAAGAATTTCTGTCAGAAAGTTTTGATTCTTATACCCAAAAGCTGTTTTAACAGCTATCGTTGTTGTGTGACTGAGTTTTCTGTGATTTTTCTGGTAAACTTGTCTTTAATTTGAGGGAAAGGATCCCGTTTCAGTTAGAGGGGCCTTGCCCTCGCGTGTGTTGGAGTATTTAGTGTTAGTGTTGTAGCTTAGTTGGACAAGTAATCCCGTTTACGTTAGAGGGGTTTTTTTGTCCTTATTTACCCTTCTTTAACTAGTTTTTTGTGAAAGTTTTTGAAATTAGTACTAGTGTTTGTGTAAACCTGTCGAAAGAGCATAGACCTTCTGGGTTCAAAAAATGCTCTAAGTGCAGCTATAAGATGTCTATAACAGACGATCATTCGTTGTGTGTGTATTGTTTAGGCCCTAAACATCTTCAGGAGTCATGCAGCGTTTGTCACGTCTTTTCCTCTCGAGTCCTCCAAGAGAGGAAAAACAAATTGAGTCTAAAAGGGCTTATTACACCCTCTTTTGAGGAGGCTTTATCATCTTCCTCTTCTCCATCCAAGAAAAAGAAATCGTCGGCTCCGACCAGCCCGTCGGAACCGGCCACAAAGAAATCTCGGCAGGCTTCTCCATCGGCTCCACGGACTTCGGAGCTGAGGTGAGCAGTCTGCCTCGATGCCTCCAGCCTCGACTCCTCTGGCTTCGAGCCGGCTGAGCGAGAGGTGGGTCACCTTCATCGGCTCCACTGCCTTCGGAGCCGATGAGAGTTGCCGCTCAGACTCTTCCTTCGGGCGAAGTCCACTTCGGCTCCGAGGCAAATTGCTATGGTTGTGGAGTCTCCCTCGGCACCGATATTTATCGAGACGATTCGGAGCCGGTGCCCCAGTCCTACGGAACCAGTGGAGAAGTCGACTCGAGCTCGTTCGATCTCTTCTTGGTCTTTGAGAATGTCGGATTCGGACATAGACAGGGTACTTCAAAGGCTGTTTCAGTCTCCAGTCTTCCAAAAGTTAGTTTCGGCTCCAGCCCAGTCGGCTCCGGAGCCGATTGCCACCCTGTTGTCTTAGTTCCTCCTCCAACAGCCTTGGCACCATTGGAGTCGGTGCTGGTGGAGCCGATGGAGGTTTTCGGGTCGGCTCCGACCCTTACTCCAACCCCGCCCTTCGGGTCGGAGTTCGGTACACGGACCTCCTCGGTTGGCCCCGGGGGTGACACTTCGGGACCGATGTTTTCGGTTCCGAGCCTCCCTCTTGGTGCGTTGGCTGCGGGAGTGCCATCTACTGTTGTGGCCTCGGGGGTCGGACCTTCCCAGGACTCTGGGGGTCCGGCCTTCAGGGCCATGAGGAGTGCTTTGGCCAAATCTTCCTTGGCTACCTCCACCGTCTCTCCGGCACCTTCCCTTGGCACGGAGACTGGTTCCTTTGTTGTCCCCCTGTCTCAAGACAGCGGAGCCCTGGGGCCTGAGGTCACCCCCATTGGGGGTTCCCCCCTTCCTGGAGGTCCTTCCGAGGCTTCTTCGGAGGAACCTCCCAGGAAGAGACAGTGCAAGAGGAAGCACGTCGACTCCCCGGACGAGTCTCTCACCTCAGACACCGACCTCGATGATGCGGAGGGGTCCCCCAAGTCGTCCTCGGATGATGTCTCCTTTGCGGACATCTTGGAAATCCTGAAGCAACGAGGCGACTGGCAATCCAAACCCCCTTCTGCTGAGGAGTCGGTATTCCTCAAGGCCTTCGGGGCTCAGCCCTCCGCCTCCTGGGTATCTCCACCCTTCGATGAGCTTCTAGATTTGATCTTGCGAAGGGCGTGGGAGCACCCGGATTCTGTGGAACCGGTTCCAGCTCGCCCCAATAAATTTCTTTCAGCCCCCCCCCAAAAAGGAATTCCTCTCCAAAGGTGTGGCTGTAGATGCCCTGGTGGTGGCATCTGCTACCCAACAAGATGTGGCAGAGGTGTCTACGTCCGTCCATTCTCCTAATAAAGAGTCCAGGAGCATGGATCAGTACGGGAAGCACACCCTTACTTCAGCAGCCTTTACTTTAAGGTCCCTGAATTATCTGACGCACTTCACCAGACTTCAGAGGGATCTGGTCAAGGAACTTTCAGATACCCTCTCTGGTAACCTACCTGAGCAGTTGGCCCAGACGGTTAGCTCTCAGCTGGCTACCTTATCTTCATTATCGAACTCGTCCATGAGGCTCATTTCATATGCAGCCGAGGGGGTGAGTAGAGCGGCGGGAACAGGCGTTGCTCTATGGAGGCAAGCCTGGCTCCGCCTGTGTCACTTTGTGGAAGCCTTCAAGTCTTCCTTTGCCGACGCTCCCTTCGATGGGTCCTCTCTGTTTGGACCCAAGGTAAAGGACACCTTGACCCGCTGTGAACAAGAGGGTAAGACCTTGACTGCCGTAGGAGCATGGTTTTCCACTCCCTTCAGGCCTTATCCCAAGGCTAGAAGAGGGGGGAAGATGTGGTTCTGTAAATCTCCAAAGGCTTACTCCTCACAGCAGGGCGATCCCCCTTCTGGAGGCAGAGGAGGGAGAAAATTTTCAGGAAGACGCCGTCCCAGAGGCGGCGGAGGCCCCCGCAACACTGGAGACCGCGAGTCCTTTTGTGGCTCTTCAGCCTTCCAGCATCCCTGAAGGATTGCCCGACTGTGCAGCTCCGGAACCAGTCGGGGGTCGTTTTTCGAAGCACCTAAAGGCCTGGGAGAGTATCACTCAGGACCGATGGGTGCTCCGAATCATCGCCGGAGGTTACACCATCCCTCTTTCTCAGCCCCCCCCACCGTCCCGGAAAATCCCGGTCCCACCACCCAGTCAACGGGATCTCGCAGCCATCGACATCTCAAAGCTGCTTCAAAAAGGAGTCATCCAACCGGTCCCCGAAGACCAGACCGGATTAGGGACTTACTCAAGATTCTTTTTGGTGCCAAAAAAGACCGAGGACTTGAGGCCCATTCTGGATCTCAGCAAACTAAGCCGATCTGTCAAGAAGTCCAAGTTCCAGATGGTCACCTTACAATCCATTCTCCCGCTGCTGGAGAAAGGTGTTTGGATGTGCTCCATAGATCTCAAGGATGCCTATTATCACATCCTGATAGATCAGGCGTCCAGGAGACACTTGCGCTTCAGCCTGGGAGACAGTCATTTCCAGTTCTGTGCACTGCCCTTTGGTCTCACCACAGCCCCCAGGGTGTTCACCAAATGTTTGGCGGTGGTGACTGCTCACCTGAGAAGTCTAGGATTCCAGGTGTTTCCATACCTAGATGACTGGCTCCTAACTGCCACCTCCAGGCATCTACTCTTACAAAACCTAGCAGCCACTATATCTCTAGGCAACTCCCTAGGAATCACCTTCAATTGGGCAAAGTCTGTGTTGCTGCCATCTCAGCGCATATGGTTTATCGGAGTAGAGATAGACTCAAAGCAAATGCGGGTCTATCTTCCTACAGAGAGGATAGAAACATTACAGTCTCAAGTTCGAGCCTTGCTCCCCAAACGCCGTGCCCCAGCCAGGATGGTCCTACAACTGTTAGGTTCTATGTCGGCCACCGTTCTCCTAGTTCCCTTGGCAAGGTTACATATGAGGATTCTCCAGTGGCTCCTGTCAGTCCAGTGGTCTTATCAGGATCTCCCTCTCAGTCACCTCATTCTGATCACAGAGACGTGCAAACAGGACCTTTGGTGGTGGCTTCTTTCCTCCAATCTGGATCAAGGGCGACCCTTTGTTCCACCACCTCCAGTGGCCACATTGACTACGGACGCCTCCCAGACGGGGTGGGGGGGACATTACCTGGGCAGGTCAGTCAAAGGCAAGTGGCACTCGGACGAGAGTCTCCTCCACATCAACATACTGGAAATGAGGGCGGTGCTTCTATCTCTGCAAGCACTACACAGTTACCTCCCTCAGGGCATGATTGCCATTCAGTCCGACAACATGTCAGTAGTCTGGTACCTGAACAAGCAGGGAGGGACCAGATCCTACCCCCTTTGCAGAGAGGCCATGAAGGTATGGGATTGGGCGATTGCTACCAAACGTTCACTGATAGCAACACACATTCCAGGGAGATCCAATGTGATAGCTGACAGACTGAGCAGAACTGTTCTCTCCCCTCACGAGTGGTCTCTGAACGACAGAGTAGCAACTCAGATTTTCAGAAGATGGGGAACTCTTTGTTGCGACCTATTCACAACCCCCCTCAACACGAAATGCCAACAGTTCTTCTCTCTCACCCCAGTTCCGGGGGAGATTTCCAAGGACGCCCTAGTCCAAGCTTGGCCCACCGGCCTGCTATATGCCTTTCCACCGGTTCCCCTTCTTCCCAAGGTGATCCAGAAGGCGATTCGCTTGGAGAGCAAGATGATTTTAATTGCCCCATACTGGCCTCGTCAAGTCTGGTTTCCCTTTCTTCGGAAATATGCACTGGACAGTCCATGGTTCTTGGACCAAATTCCGGACCTCTTGACCCATCAGTCGGGACAGCTTCATCAGTCCCTCCACTCGTTGAGGTTAACAGCTTGGCTCCTCCTCTTCCAACCTTAGTCAGGAACCAGGTTTTGGATCCGGATGTCATACATATCTTGTCTTCGGCCCACAAGACCTCTACTAAGAAAATGTATAATAGCAAATGGAAAAGATTTGCTATTTGGGCACAACTCCGGGGATTAGATCCCATAACTGTCCCAGTGTCAGAAGTTTTGAAGTTCTTAGCTTCTGTGTTCAATCAAGGCTCTTTGGTCTCTACCATTAAGGTTCAATTGGCAGCTATTTCCAATTTTCATGAGAGTATAGAACCACCTTTGATGAACAACAAGTTATGTAAAGCCTTCATGAAAGGTGCAGGGCTGCTTCGGCCTCCGATATCTCATCCCGCTCCACCGTGGGACCTTAATGTTGTGTTAGGTGCTTTGACTTCTTCCCCCTTCGAACCGGCAGCAACTTGCGACTTGAAATTTCTTTCTTGGAAGACTGCTTTCTTAGTTGCAATTACTTCAGCCAGAAGAGTTTCGGAACTTCAAGCCTTATGTGTTAAACCACCATACCTGGTTTTTCACAAGGATAGAGTATCCCTCAGACCGAATCCATCCTTTGTTCCTAAGGTTTGTTCTAGTTTTTGTCTGCAACAGTCATTGGAACTTCCTGTTTTCTTCCCAAAGTACTCAGACAGAGCGGAATACATCTTTCACACCTTAGATGTTCATAGGCAATTGCGCTTTTATTTGGCTAGGATGCACCAAACACGGAAAACAGATCAGTTGTTTGTGTCCTTTTCGGACAATAAATTGGGCAAAGCCATCACCAAAGTCACTATTGCCAAGTGGATCAGAGACTGTATCAGTCATACTTATTTCATTTCTAATAAAGAGCTTACAACTTCTATGAAAGCTCATTCTACCAGGGCTATTGCTACTTCGGCAGCTTTTCATTCTAAGCTTGCCATTAGTGACATTTGTGCTGCGGCTACGTGGTCTTCTCCTCACACCTTCAATTCTCATTACAAATTGGACGTGGCATCTCGGGGGCGAGCTTCCTTCGGTTCCACAGTTCTCAGGAGTGTTTTCCAGTGAGCCACCCAGGAATCAGGTGCTAGGGACTCTGTCCCATCAGTACAGAATATAGGTGAGATAGGATCACATAACATCTTTTAGTTATGTACTTACCATAACTTTAGATGTTTGGGATCCATCTCGCCTACATTCCTAATAACCCACCCTCCTTCCCCCTGCCTTGGAGATCAGAAGAGACCGGATGGTCCGAGTTCAGCCGTTTCATCTTGAAACACCTGGCAATGTTATATCAACAGTCTATGTATGTGTGCTTGTGTGCGGACAAACAAGATCTGGGGAAGCAGGGCTGGTGCATCCTGGGATGTAGGATAGCTCAGCCAATAAGAGACTTCGTGCTATAGTATAGCGTGCCGAGTCGGAGCCGAGGATCGGCTCCGAACCCATCAGTACAGAATGTAGGCAAGATGGATCCCAAACATCTAAAGTTATGGTAAGTACATAACTAAAAGTTCTCTTTTCCTTCCAGCAGGGTGCATTGTTGATACATTTTAACAGAAGCAAACCTCACAGATGGATTTTCAGCAGAAACATCTGTACAAATCAGTTTGGTACACAAATGACTTATAATTATTTACAAAATTCCAGCTAGCTGTGCTGGCATATGTTACAAATCCACTGCCTATTTATCATGGCATGGCTGGCAGCAGCATCTGTTGTCACAAGCTAAATAATTACATTTGTAATAGCATGACATTGAAGAAATAACACCTTTTATACTATAATTAAACACTATTACTGATGTTCTATCAATATATTTATATATATTAAGTGTGTTTGAATTTATACATGTAAAGAAGGTGACTGTAGGAAAAGAAAGTGAAAAGGAAAAGGGGAAGAAATGGAGAGAGATGAAAGAGAGAGCGAGGAAGAATAAACTTTAAGAAGGTTATGTAATCTATGAGGGTATATTGGAATACAAAAAAGAAAACCCTAGAATGTATACTTAAGAACTATTAAATGTTTTCATTTTCTTTTGTAAAATAGTAAAATAAATCATTTTTACCTTTCTTGTAGGATCTGTTGCATTTTCCTTTTTTTCTCAAGTTGAAATAGCAAGAGCAACTTATTAAGGAAAAATTAGTGTTACCCCATGTATATATTATATACAATAATAATATTTCTTATACCCAGCTGAAAGAAAAAAATGTAGAAAGTAACATGTTTGTTGTTTAGTTTCCTTTTCTTCTCAGTTGTCTTCCAGTTATTTTGTTTCCTGCATGTCTCTTCAAAGAAGTATTGTTCCAGTCCATATCATCTATTTGATCCAAAATGTTATTTGACTTTTAAAAAGACATAGCCATTTCCAGAGTCTCAGATATTTTGATTCCATCTGGGAAAAATACCTTTAGTCTAGCTGGGAATAATAGATGAGCTTTAATTTGATTCTTTTTTCAGTTCTTTCATTAGAAGAAGGAAATAATTTATTTTTGATATTATTGAAGTAGGATAGTCATTATCACACCTTATGATGTGCTCATTAAACTTTATCGGATAATTTGTCCAAGCAGTTTGTAAAATAAGTTCTTTGTCTTGAAAAGAGTAAAATCTTACAATTATGGATTTTGGGTTTGTCTTTTTTATTGATGAAGGGACCACCAGTAACCTATGTGCTCTTTTGATATCAAAATATAGAGCCTCTGGTAAGTTTAAAGTCTTAGGATGCCAGGAGTTAAGAAAATTAACTAAGTTGTCACCTTCAGTTTTCTCTGGTAATCCATAAATATGAATATTGTTCTTTCTAGATGTATTTTCAAGATCATCTACTTTGTTCAGCAGTAGAGTATTTTGCTTTAACAGGAATTCAGTGTTACATTCATCTTCTGATACATTTCCCCCATTATCATTTACAGCATCTTCTATGCCTGAGATTTGAGCTTTCTGTTTTTTTTATTTCTTATAATTGATTAAATTGCTCAGTACACTTTTCTTTAAAGTTGTCCAGTTTATTATTCATCTTGTCCATTTTATCAATAGTTCTTGAATATTTGTAAGAACTGGCTGCAGCTTCTTCTTTACTGAGTTATTATTTGAAAACTAGATAAAGTCTTCCCAAATCTTGAAAGGAAGATAATTCACAAAAATAAGTAAATTAAGATGACTTATGTTTTATTGTTCCTGTCAGAAATATAATTCAAATAGCAGAGAAATGAAACACTGTTGTTAGCCTGTCAGCATCTTGGCCACACCTCCCGTGAAATAATTTCTGATAACACCTTTTCCAAATTTTTATTAGCCATACGTATTTAGATAGACAGATAGATATGTTTGCATCAACATTAATGAAGTATGTAGGTCTATAATTATGTGTAGCTACCACAAGTAGTTCCACTTTCCTGCATGTTGGAGGCATTTCCTCATGTTATATAGCTGTCTTCCACAACTTCCTCTCTGATCCTCAGTCACCTCATAACAGTTGGACAGAAGAACCATCTAGACCTATGACCTTACCTTTTTCTGATACCATGTTTTTGAAAGAATTTTTTCCTTGAAAAAAATCCTTGTAACACATTTCATGACAAAACTCCAGTACTCTATTACCTTCCCTTTATGCTTCTTCCCTACACTTTGTACTTGGGTGTTACCTTCACTTACTTCTTAAGTATGACATCAAAGAAATTCACAGAAACCTCCCACATCACCTCCTTGTGACATATTATCTTCAAGTTTGTCCCTTACTACTACCACACTTTTCAGCCCTCTTGTTCTTTGACTTCTTAGCTAACAGCCATGTCTCCTTCTCATTTCTGCTCTCTGTTCTGCCACTTTATGCCTAACCTGGCTTCCATTTAAGACAGTTAAGGTCAGATATATTTTTTTCTTTTTTATCCTTACACAATCCTTGCCACTGCAGAGTTCCTGCGACTTTTCCCACTGCCACTCCTCCCAACCAGGTGGAGTATGTTTTGCAGTACTGCTGGCTCTCTTTCATCATGTTCTTAACAACCCTTCTCAGCCCCATCATGTGCTGATTCCTTACCAATTCAGTAACATCCCATCTGACTATCCTGCCATTCACCCTGTAGTTCCTGTTGGTGTCCTTCACCTACCTTGTTATTTCTTCTGCCACCACACCTCATCTGCCCCCGAACCAGCATCATCATTTGAATATCCATCTATTCTCATGCTGGCTGTTGTCTTCCACAGCAGCCCCAGTAGAGTAACAACTGACAAGCATCATTTCCTGTCACCTATACTCCTCAGCCTATCTACTCTTGCTTATGACATGGAGCTAGTCTAGCTGACTGGTCTGCTTGCCATTCCCTCAGAGCCTGTATACCTTCATTTCTCTCCCACTGTATTCTCCTGACTGAGCTCTTCTTCTTCATCCCCTTCTTTAGTGCCTTTTCATACTCCACATGGTACTCAGTGCCCCCAAGCTTCCTGTCTTTGGCAACATCCAGTGCTACATCATAATCACCTCCTATGATTGTACAATCCCCATGATTCCTTTCTTCTTTCAGCCCATTGAACTTAGGCCTTACTATGTCCCCGTTATCTCTGTCAGCATCATAAATACTGCACAGAATGATTCCCTCCTCCTTAGTGGTAAACCTAGACACAGTCCACCTACTGCATCTGGTATGCTTCAGAGCCTGATGCCATCTATAAAAAGATAAGGCACTACGAGTCAGTGTATGTTCATGGAGACACTGCAGTGAGTTGAAGGAAAGTGCTAAAGTTCAGAAGAGCAACTATATCTTCCTGGCACAGCCTGTTTTAAATAATAGCACTAAATTAGTGCCTGTTAGGATAAGAAAGGGGATGGTGTACTCAGAGGCATATTAATGCGGTGGGTAAAGGGTGCAGTCTGTTTGGAGTGTAAACAGTAAGGGGTGCAGCCTTGCCTTTTAAAAGGTTTTTGCATTTTAAATGCACAAAGCTTAAAGTAAAACTAGAGCCAGATCCTTTAATGATGTGTTTGTGTATCCCTGACGCACTCACACACCTTTTGCTTACTACTTTTCCATCTGTCCCTGTGTCCCTGTGTGTATTGGTGCATGCAGTTGTTGCTTACTCCTTTTCTGTGTTCCGCATAGAATTTGAATACAACACATTCTTACTGCTACAATTGTTCCACTCTCTGTTTGTTCTTGCTGCTGCCTGGACGTGTGTGTGTGTGTGTGTGTGTGTGTGTGTGTGTGTGTGTGTGTGTGTGTGTAATGTCCTAGTTAGAGATGGCAAGTTAGTTAATTTCCTCAAGCTCAAACCCTGTAGCTTGGGTACAGGAAACAAGAGCCTGAATTCTCTACACCACCTCCCAAACTAGTGAAAACATGAGTTTTTGGTGCATTTTCAGTGAATTGAGTTTCAGTGCATTTTAAAGGAATTGTGAGCTTCAAGGGAAGATAAACTTACTGCTGCTAATGCTAAGTCTGTTTTCAATGTGTAACTGTTTAGTTTAGCAAATGGTCATAGCATAAAAGGTAGCAATGTAGATGACTGTGGGTTTTACTCCCATAACATGTAGACAGATTATTGGGAGCAGTGGAGCTGCAGTCCTGATTGTGTCCTCCTTTGGATGAGACACCTTTTAACTATGAACTTGTTGCAGTTTGCCATATATTCCCTATTGCAATATTACCAACTTATAACTTGTTTTTTTTTAACATAACATAGGCAATTTATTCTTCAAGGGCAGCAGGCACTGCCTTTGTAGATGAAACACTGAAATACAAAGTTGTTTGCTAGCAGTTAGCAACCTCTTCATTAGTTACAGATCTATTTAATGTGGAATTATTCAGATAACTTTCACTTCAGCAGAGATTGTACATATTGACCAGTACTGGTGGATTGTAATGACAAAAGTTTGAGTTGCCTTTTATGGTGTAAATGTTCTGAAATGGACAGTTTTGTCATTATAGGGTCATATGTTTTATTTCATTGCGTACTGGAAAAATATTCAAAACTACAAATTTAAAATGCACTCAACAACTGTATCATACAAAGAATATAATTTAATACAGTCAGGAAAGTGAATCAAAGAACACATGCAAGTCTTCTAAAAATGTGTGCAAGGGGCCTATGGTTTGAAAATTGTCCAGATGTAAACTTTATCTTTCACTGGCTAGATGCATTTTCTTTGAATGTGGGTTTCAACGTGGTTTCAATGAATGTGAGTTTCAATGGCAAAGAAGTTCACTGTCAATGCCAAGACTGTTTTCATTGTGAAACTATATTGTTTTATTTAGCAAATGTCTGTCAGTGTTTGTGCTATAAATTTTGAAATAAAAGTTTTAAATTAAATCAGAATATCTGTAATATCCACAGTGGTACAGCGGTAGCGTTGTTACCTCACAGCAAGAGGTTCTCCTGTTTGATTCTCGGCTGGAGTGCCTTCTGTGTGGAGTCTGCATGTCCTCCCCGCGGTCGAGTGGCCCCCAAAAGACATGCGTGAATGGGCATGCCTTCGCTGAAGGTTGGGCGTCGGGCTGGCAACTCGGCACCATAAAAATCGACTGCCAATCATTAGAGGACCAGAGTTCTGCTGTGGCAACCACTAACCGGGAAAAGCCGAAAAGAACAACAACTTTGTAGAAGCAGAGATGAGAATAGTATGCACACTGAGAGGTTTGAACTGTGTTTATAGTAACTGGGGAGAAAGATCCAAGAAATGGTACCCTGGAATGGCTGAGGGAGTGCTGTGTATGCATCTGTGTGTGTGTGTGTGTGTGTGTGTGTGTGTGTGTGTTTCATTGTACTGTTCTGCCCTCTTTTTTTGGTGGGGTGGGGTTAGCTAAGTGGGCTGTGAATTAAAGTAACCTGCCCTTTCATTTGCTTAGCTTAAATTCTGCCATTAAGTCTAGCAAGTGAAAATATGTGTTAATAACTTTGAATATTTTATCCTTTTTTGGAGGAGAGAATTGGCCAGCTGTGCTGTGATTGAATGTAACTTGTCCGTTTCACTTGATCAGTTTAACTTCCAATGTTAAGGTGCATTTGTGCGAATATGCATGAATATTTATGTCTTTTGGGGCAGTAACTGTCTTTTTCATATTATTTTAAAGGCTGGCCAGTGGGCATTTGTGTGAAATAAACTGAATTTTTTGAGTGGGGGGGTTGCTAGCTGTGCCATGGGAACTTATCTTCTTCATTTGCTCATCTTAAAGTCTGGGATTAAGGGGTTAGTGCACTTTTGTGCAAAATAAATTGGGATATTTGTGGGGTTTTTTTTACTTGGGAAGCTGTGTTGTTGGTGAAATAACTGGTTCTCGGTTTAAGTCAGGCATTAATGGCTAGTGTGCATTTGTGTGAAATAAGTTGAAATATTGTATGAAACACAACTGAAACTGTCCCGATTTTACAGAATGTTGTATTTGACTAATATGTTTGGTCTGCAAGTTATTCTCATATTGTTTGCTTAGCTTATAGTTTGCCTTTACATGACTAGTATGCATTTGCATGAAATATGCTGAAATCTTTATCTCTCTGTCTCTCTTTGGGTGCTGTTATTTGTAAAACCAAGTTGAAACAGTTCCTGATTTTGAAGAATATCCCTAAGTTTGCTTCATCTTGACCTGTTTCTAATAGAATTTGGGGCCAACTGTGCACATAAGTTATAAATCCTGAACTACTGGGTCAGCTCTTAGGAGTGTGTTGTCAGTGTCATACTCAACGTCCCAAAGGAGACAGTAATGCATTTTTGCATTTAGTTTTAGTCCATGATTTGGGCACTAGTTATTTGTTTGTGACAAGCCTTCCTGTAGAATGGTGGAGTCTTTTGGGGTTTTGATCACTGCTCCTAGCTTGTTCCTTGCTGGCCATTATTTTGTTTCATTTCATAATTATTATTAAAAACAATTGTCATAGAGGATGTGGTGATAGAAAAAAGTCTGCGTGGAGGTGGGTTGGTGTTCAAAAAAAGTCTGCTTCGGATGTCAAATATGCTAGGTACACCACTGGGTGTACTTGTCAGCTTATGAAGAAATTAGTACTATTACACACCATAATGCCTCACTCAGTTGCTTCCAGGCATACCTCTAAATTGTCCAGATTCCCAGAGAATATCCAGATCATTGCCTTATATTTTTGATTTGTTCCTCATAAAATTTGTGGTTTTCTGGCAAATCGCCGAGGATTGGCATCACTAAAAAATGACAGAAATTTGAGTTTCAGACTTCATACCCATCAGAAAATGCATACTAGTGCAGAACCTGTTATTTTATCAACTTTTGAAGTTTATAAGAACAATATTTAAAAATGATCCCTATTTTATGGGCCTTTGACCCCCATTATTTTTGGCTTTGTCCAGAATTCCTACACTAAGAATTTGAGATGTATGTCTCCAGGCATGGTTTCATTACCATAGTAATTAAAATGTTTGATGGTTCCCTAGATCTGTAGTTAAAATCTTACAGTGCCAAAGGTAGAAAGATAGTCAGAAATAAACAACTATCAAAGCAGTTGAAGCTTAAGTGAATGACAGATGAAACTTGATCAAACATTTCACTTTAGAATACAAATCACAAAGGTAGCAAGTTTAAGAAAATGCATGATTCCATCATGTCTACTTCCAAGTCAATTCCACTTATTTAACTTCCTGACAGAGTCTCACTGCATCTGGCCTTTTTGTGGGTATGTGGCTGTGTAATAAACTCAGATAGAATGCTTGGCTCCCTTTTTGGGTCAAGTCACTCTTGTTTTACTGTATATTTTGCTTTCAAGTATTTGAAAGGATTGGCATAAATGCTTTGTTAGTTTGTTTTAACCATTTAAATTATATTTCTGTATATAGTGATGATATAAGTAACAGTTTCATCCACAGTCTCATGAGAAATTACTGTAGGTACATTTCTTTCCCTGTTTGTTTTTCCCAGCACAATGAATTTACCACCTCCTTTACCTACGTGCTTGTGTTATATGGTGGATTCTAGCTCCCGACAGGCAGCTCACTGTGACCTTCTCTTTATTCAGCCTGGTGAGCAGGACGTCAGTGTGTCTGACAATAGAGTCACCTATTACAAGATTATCAGGTGTGTTATTCAGCCTTAAGGGCTGTGACTGCTTGGCACACTGACTTTGTGTGCTATGTGTTGTACGTGTTTTGTTTTGGGGTAGCGTTTGCTTGGATGTCTGCTTTGGAGGTCTCTGTTGCTTAGTTAGATTTTTATTTAGAGCCTCCGAGTATGCTTTTGTGTTTTTATGCGTTTGGTTCGCTGTTGTTGTGGGACTATGTGATACTGGAATTGTGTTGTGTGAGGTTACCTTCTCCTCCTGACTGGTTACACCAGTTTTGAGATGAGAGAGCTCAGCCTCCAGTTTGGCTATATGGTTGCATCTCTCACATATATGTGAACCTGTTTGGAGGAGGAGAGGGTTGTCAGTGTACATGTGACAGTTGTAACATTGCCTCAAAATTCCCAGATTCACCAGCTGGACTGGAGAGGAACCCATTGACTGACCTTTGGACATGCTAGAGTAATATAGTAAACTGAATTAAAATGGACCAATAGGGGACAAGGTAATCATAGAGAGTATAAGAGTAAGTAGTGCTTATGGTTTATTAGTGCTAACTTGTAAAATTACTTATTTGGACCAGTGAGGGGCCTTAGAAAGAGAATGTGGTATTTAATTTGAGAGATAGAGCAGTCCTAAGGGAAAAAGTGAAGAGCAGAGTATCAACAAGTTAGAACAGTGCAGCAAATGACCCCACACTTGAGTGCTAGGCCAGAGACAGATAAAATGCAAGTTTTAGGAAAAAAACGATTTTAAAAATAAGAGCAGGCAGGAAATTCAGTAATCAGCTCTAGGTTGTGTTCTAAATACAGTTACCAACACAGAAATCAAGTTTAACAAGCCAGAAAATGCTCAAAAGTAGGCGGCAATGCAGAAAAACTTAACAAATAATCTGAAGCAAAATACTTAAAATCTCAAAAGTGGCTCCATTCTTCTCTCAGCGTTTTCTCCTCTTGGTGGGTGCTTCACCAACAGACAACAAGTCCGAAAATTCGCCAAAACCACGAGGCAATCGGGTTTTAAGAGAGGAAGATCAAAGAGTTAGGAATTGACCCAAAATGGCCAGTAAAACTACAGTTTCAAGGCAGTAACCACTCCCACAGGGGCAGACAGGCTGCTCAATGTTTAACACTGCCACTGATGAACACAGAGACTTCCCTTTAGCCCAAGCAAACAATGGCCTCCAAGAAACTTACAAACAGTTCAGAACAGCAAATCTCTAACTGAACTTTTTTAAATCTCAGAAAGTAGGAAAAAAGCTAGATTTTTTTGTTTTTTTTAAGGAAAGCGGAGGTTCACAAGTATCAACAAGTTAGAACAGTGCAGTAAATGACCCCACACTTGAGTGCTAGGCCAGAGACAGATAAAATGCAAGTTTTAGGAAAAAAATAATTTTAAAAATAAGTGCAGGCAGGAAATTCAGTAATCAGCTCTAGGTTGTGTTCTAAATACAGTTACCAACACAGAAATCAAGTTTAACAAGCCAGAAAATGCTCAAAAGTAGGTGGCAATGCAGAAAAACTTAACAAATAATCTGAAGCAAAATACTTAAAATCTCAAAAGTGGCTCCTTTCTTCTCTCAGCGTTTTCTCCTCTTGGTGGGTGCTTCACCAACAGCCAACAAGTCCGAAAAGACACCAAAACCACGAGGCAATCAGGTTTTAAGAGAGGGAGATCAAGGAGTTAGGAATTGACCCAAAATGGCCAGTAAAACTACAGTTTCAAGGCAGCAACCACTCCCACAGGGGCAGGCAGGCTGCTCAATGTTTATCACTGCCACTGATGACCACAGTCACTTCCCTTTAGCCCAAGCAAACAATGGCCTCCAAGAAACTTACAAACAGTTCAGAACAGCAAATCTGTAACTGCACTTTTTTAAATCTCAGAAAAGTAGGAAAAAAGCAAGATTTTTTTGTTAGTATAGTAATATAGTACTTCAGTAGTATAGTAATGAGAACCATCATGTATGAAAATGAAGACATCAAACATGGTGGTGTGATTCAGAAATGTGTAAAATGAGTGTGATGAGCTTCATTGATCAGCTGACACCATCATTTTTGATAAGCAGCTGTATCGCTCATGTTAAGATGCTATAAGTAGCATATGCTTTAGCTGGTCAGAATTTGATAGTGGACACCTTCATGTCCATGATGTTGTGCATACATATAGCATACAATATCTCCATAACCGCAACACAGTCAGCTGTTACCATGCTGCCAGAGACATTATACAGGAGCTAGTAAATATATGCCAGCCTCACATAGGATTAAGCATGTTGCATGGACTGCCTATCACGTTAGACATGAAAGTTTGTGTAACATTAGCAACCCTCGCTATGAGAACTCCTTGGTGGCTAGCAAGAAAGACAGTAGGAGTTTTGTAAGCACTGGCCTTGCACATCCTATACCAGCTCCTTGATGTAGTACTGTAGCATGTGGAGGAGCACATGTGGTTTCCACAGACTACAGAGGAGACAACCACAACAATGTGAGCATTCTGTGATATAGCCCATTTCCCTGAGGTCCAGGGACTACATCAATATTAATATTAATATCAAAACCCCACCTGCTCCATACAGTATCCTCTACATCAACCAAAATGGCTTTCACTACATCAACTGCCAGGTGTTTTGCAGTGTACACAGTATTATTTACAATGAGTCTGTGCACCATCCAGGTAGTTGCTGTTGTTCTGACATTTGGCGTACTTATGACCTCTCCCAGCATTTCATGTAAAGTAACTTCCTAGAGGATCATCTAATTTGTAGATATTACCAACCACAGAGGACATGAAGGTTCCATTGTATACATGGAGGTGGCTGACCATTCATAATGGAGTCTGTTGTTGTGTGTTGAAGTTGATGCTGCATATGCCTGAGAGCCATGGCTGATTACCCCATCTCCAGTCCCCCACACTGTGCTGGAGGTAGCAATACTGCCACACTTTTGCAGGTAGTTAGCATCGTTGAGCATATGTTTGGTCTGCAGTAGATTAACACTGTCTGGATACATTTGTTGGTGTACTACAATATGCTTCAGAGACCTGCATCAAGGTATTTGTGGCCTTCTGGATAAGTTTCCCTCAGGGCCAACTTGGCAGTCCATCCTGACCCCACTCTATCACTTGTCATGGCATTCCTCTTCCTTGTGTATCAGTCCCCATCCCATGTTTGTAGTCCAACTGTCCCCATCACCAGTTGTCTACATGTTTGTCCCTTCTGCCATTCTACGACCCTCCTAGCTACCCCCACCTTTCCCATGCTAGCTTCCCCATATACTCTTCATGTTCAACAAAAAGGCACTTGTCCCAGACAACAAAATATACCCTTCTTCCCCCACCCTCACACCACTCTTCCCTTTCCATTGTCCTTCTGTGTGTACCTCTGCTTGCTCGTCCTTTTTTTTTAATTTTCTTATCTCATATGTCCTTCTTATTTATGTAATAAAGTCAGCTAGCTATTTATTGTGTATTCCTTGTATGGGCTTCCAGCTGTGTCTGTATAATACCTATGTAATAATTTAAAATAAATGTTCATAGTATTGGGCATACTGCATGCATACTAGTGTCTCTGGGTCATGTGATCACTCATAGCATGTTCTATGCAGTTGTATGGTGACTGCTGATGTTCTTCATCTCACATTGCTGCAGTCCTAACACTTGGGGTAGTCCGCTGTCCCAGTCGGCCCGAATACCAAAGTATAAGGCTGACGTCGGTCAAGGCGCATTTGACTGACATCAGGACGTCAGGGTACAAATGCGCATGACCGACGTCATATCCTCAGTCTTTTTTGCCGCATGGTCCGATGCAGAAGCAGTATTGCGAGTGCAGGTTGGCGTTCTGAAATTTTCTGAAGTCGGAGTTTCAGACCGAATCAAAGTTGGCTAAGTACCCGTTGGGAATATTTTGGTTTTTCTTGCCTCAGTATTTAACCGGATGTCAGAAAAAGTGAATAACTGTATTTCTTGTGGGAAACAGATACCTCATAGAGATTACCATACATTGTGTATACCTTGCTTAGGGCCTGAGCACGACATTGTTGGCTGTCGCTCTTGTGCTAGATTTAACAAACGCACTATTAAGAGAAGATTAGATTGTGCCAGGTTAGTTTTTGGGAAGCGTTGTAATTACAACATGCCGTCGGATGCTCCGACGCCTGCTTCGTCTAAAAAGCGCAAAGACAAAGCAGCGAAGCCTAGGGTGGAAGAACCGCCTGTCCCGGACGTCGGTTCTTTAGAGGGCTCGGTGGAGCCGGTGGTTCTACCAGAAGTTCCTCTGGATTCTCAGGGAGAAACTTTACTGTTACAGGATGTGTCCTCTCAGGAGGTAGGCCAGGCTGAAGGGGCTTCTCAGGTAGCTGTTCTCCCCTCCCTTTCTAAGGTGGTTAGGCCCTCCCCTTCTGTTTCCAAGGCTCCTTCTAGAGGCCGGCCAGGGTTAACTTCAGTGGGGGTCTCCCCTAGTTCTTCAGGGTCTCTGCCTAAGAAACATATGCTTAAAATGGCAGAAGATTTGATTACTATGATTAGAGGTTCTTTACCCCCCCTGATAAGAGGCCTAGGGTGGAACCTGAGCTTGAGAGTTTTGAGCAGTGTTCGGAGGCTTCTGAGTCTTCGGCTGAAGACTTGCAGGAGTATCCTCCTTATTCTGATTCTGATGTAGATGACTCTACACCTTGGCTTCTCCTCCTGAGGATTTTTCTTTTCAGAGACTCTTCATTCCATGAGGGAGCATTTTAAATGGGAAGGTCAAGATTTCTCTGATTCTAGGAAAAGGCTTAGGGAATTTTTGTTTCTACCCCAGCATAGGCCTTTAGCTATACCTCCTGTTCTGGATGTGGTAGAGGATGTTTTGCAGAGGCTTCCCTGAACCCTGATTCTTTGCCTCCTGCCCCAGTTAAACCGGACAGGTATTATAGGGTGCCTGAAGCTCATAAGTATCTTTTAAGAGTCCTAGGGCAGACCCAGAAACTGTTTCTTAGGGCCCTAAAGGTGTTAAGGCTTCTGTTGTTAAAAATCCTGTTCCTTCTGATAAAGAAGCAAGGGCTTTGGATAGATGGGGGGAAAAGTGTATACTTCTTCCACTTTAGCCATGAGGGCTTTGAATTGCCAGTTTCACATGTTGAAATACCAAAATTATCTCCTTTCACAATTGAAGTCTAAGGTGGATGCTCTGGCGGAAGGTATTGAGTGTAAAGAGTTGCAGGATTTGGTTCATGTTTCTGAACAGGTGGGTAAGCATTCCTTGCAATGTGGTTTTGATGCTGTACAGGCCTCTTCGAGGGTGGCAGTCACTGGTTCTGTTCTTCGCAGGCACGCCTGGCTGAGGGATCAGAATTTAGCTGAACATGTAAAGACAAGGATTTTAGATGCTCCTTTACAATCTGATGTGTTATTTGGTGCGCCTGTGGAAGCAGTTTTAAAGAAAATGGAGGACAAGGCTAAGTCTATGCAGACTGTTAAAGATTTATTGCAGGTTCAGCCTCCAAAGTTTAGTAGAAATTGGCCTACTAAGGGGTGGACTTATCCTACTTATGATTCTCAGTCTAGGGGTAGATCTAGACGTGGTAGGGGCAGAGCTCAAGGTTCTTTTAGGCCTAGAACAGGCAGTTCGCCTGCCCAGTCTTCTGGTGAGGGCAGGGGTCAGTCCTTTCGTAAGCAGACCCAATGACTTGCCTTTTCAGCTGCCAGAGCCTTCTCGTCTGGCAGCACCTTTGGGAGGAAGGCTGGCACTTTTCAAAGAAAATTGGAGTGTTATTACCCAAGACAGATGGGTATTGGATATCGTTCACCACGGTTACAGGTTTTATTTCCATACCTTGCCTCCTTTCAAAGGCATGCCAGACATTCCTCCTATACAAAGAAAAGAGGCTCACAAGCAAATTTCTCTGTTGCTCCAGATAGGGGCCATTCAGCCGGTTCCTGTGCCAGAAAGGGGCCTAGGATTTTATTCTCGCCTGTTCCTAGTACCAAAAAGGGGGAACACGTGGAGACCAATTTTGGATTTGTCTATCCTCAACACTTATTTGGACATTCCCAAGTTCAAAATGTTGGCGTTACAACAGCTTTTACCTCTGCTGGGCAATGATTACTGGATGGTAACTTTAGATCTCAAGGAGGCTTACCTTCATGTGCCTATCAGACTCAGTTGCAGGAAGTATCTGCGTTTCGAGCTGGAAATTCACATTATCAGTTCTCTGCATTGCCCTTTGGCTTATCTACTGCCCAGAGTATTCACAAAAGTTCTGGCTCCAGTTGTAGCTTTTCAGGCTAAAGGAATACAAATCTATCCTTACTTGGACGACTGTCTGATTCTGGCTCAAGAAAGGACGAGCTTCTTCAACATCTGGAATATGTGATAGCAGTGCTAAGATGCCTGGGGTATTCTGTGAACGAAATAAAGTCCAGTCTAGTACCCTCTCAAGACATGTGCTTTCTGGGTGTGAGACTGAATACAGCAGCCCAGATGGCCTTTTAACCCCGGACAAACAAAAGAGTCTATCCCTTTACTTCCATCAACTATCTCATCAGTCCGTGCTGACTGCAAGGACAGTCCTTCAAGCATTAGGGTTCATGGCATCTTGTATTCTGGTGCTTCCCAATGCCAAACTGCATATGAGGAAGCTGCAATGGTATCTAAAAATGTATGGACACAGCACTGCCAGGATTTGGACACTGTCATTCCAATAATACCTTGCATTCAAAAGGAATTTTTGTGGTGGGCTCAGGAATGTCACCTAAACAAGGGACTCTCTGTGACCCGGCCAGAGGCGAGTCAGATTCTAACGACAGATGCCTCAGACATAGCTTGGGGAGCTCATCTGAATGGAAAGTGGATACAAGACAAGTGGCCTGCCAGACTACAGCATCTACATATCAACATGAAGGAGATGTTAGCAGTCCAGTTTGCATTAATGGCTTTCAAGGAGTTACTTCTTCCTGGGCAGGTGTTGATTCTAACAGACAACACAACTGTCATGTGGTACATCAACAAGCAAGGGCGAACACATTCTTATCCTCTATGCAGCCACGCAATGATTTTGTGGGAGACTGCTCAGCTTGCAGCTAAATCTACAGGCAAGGTTTCTGCCAGGAGCACAGAACTCCTTAGCAGATGTGTTAAGCAGGCAAATCATGGATCCCCACGAGTGGAAACTGGATCTTCATGTATTTCGACAATTGACAGTGTCCTGGGGAACTCCAGACATAGATCTGTTCGCTTCTCCACTAAACCACCAGCTGCCAAAGTTTTGCACGAAAAGGTTTCATCACACAGCTTGGAAAGTGGATGCTCTTTCGTTCAGTTGGGAAAATCGTCATGTGTATGCCTTTCCACCTCTGCCTCTCCTGCCAAAGGTACTCCTAAAGGTCAGACAAGACAAGCCAAGGATGATTTTGATAGCTCCAGATTGGCCTCGGCAACACTGGTACCCATTACTGAGGAATCTGGTAAGGAAGCCTCCATGGCCTTTACCTTTAGTTCCACACCTTTTGTCTCAGAGGGACGGTCATCTTCTCAATGTCAAGCTTCACTCTCTTCATCTAACAGCCTGGCATATTCTGTTTTGAACCACAGCAGGTCTCAACTTCCTCAACAAGTTTTGAATGTGATTATGGAAGCCAGAAGACCTAATGCGGAAAGTGTATGCAGAAAAATGGAAGAGATTTTTATTTTGGAGTGCAGCAAAGGATTTGGATGTTTCTGAGCCTAATTTGAGTGTGGCTCTTCAATATCTTACTGAGTTATTGGACAAAGGTTTGTCTTTCTCTTCCATTAAGATTCATGCTGCAGCAATTTCAGCTCACTATGATTGTGACCCACCATTGTTTTCTCATCCTTTGTTCAAGCAATTTCTTAGAGGGGCAAAGAATATAAGACCCCCACGAGAGCTCCTACTCCTGCTTGGGACCTCAATTTTGTGTTGGAGAAACTTACTCTACAACCTTTTGAGCCTCGGCTACTGCTGAATTGAAATACTTGTCATGGAAGACTGCTTTTTGTTGGCCATTACTTCTGCAAGAAGGGTTTCTGAATTGCAGGCCCTTATGGCGGTTGAGCCTTTTTGATTTTCATAAGGATAGGGTATCATTACGTACTAATCCTTCATTTATGCCTAAGGTGGTTTCTAGTGTGGCTTTAAACCAAACTATTCATTTGCCTACTTTTTATGCAGATCCCCAAAATAAGGGGGAAAAGATTTTGCACACTTTAGATGTACACAGGCAGTTGCGTTATTATTTAAGTAGGACTAGGGATTTTAGGCAGTCTCAGCAGTTGTTTGTTTCTTTTGCTTTGAGTTCCCAGGGCAAGCCTGTGTCAAAACAAACTATATCTAAGTGGATTGGGTTTTGCATTGCATTCTGTTATTCCCATCATGGCAAGGAGATTCCAGCTGGGATTAGGCCTCATTCCACGAGGGCTACTGCCACTTCAACAGCATTTCTAAGGGGGGTGGCAACTAAGGATATTTTGGAGGCAGCTACTTGGAGTTCAGTGCATACTTTCTCCAAGCATTACCACCTTCCTCTCTATTCTAAATCCAGGGCTGGTTTTGCCACTGCTGTGTTGCAGGGCATTTTGGCAGCTCCTGCTTCATTATAGTTTAGCCATCCTCCCTTACCTCTGCTTTGGGATTCTACCCAAGTGTTAGGACTGCAGCAATGTGAGATGAAGAACATAGTACAGTTTTGTACCTACCATAAATGTAGATGTTCGAAGATCCACATTGCTGCAGTCCAATTCTCCTCCTCCTTCCCTCTGTGTTTAGGGGTGGTTGTGTGGGTGGGGTTCTATTTTTGAAAATTTGTATATATTGTACATATATTAGGTACAGGAGTGTTTGGTGTTTTTTGGTTTTGGCCTTATCTTTTTAGGGTCTTCTGACATCTGGGGCAAGAAAAGACTGAGGATATGACGTCGGTCATGCGCATTTGTACCCTGACGTCCTGATGTCAGTCAAATGCGCCTTGACCGACGTCAGCCTTATACTTTGGTATTCGGGCCGACTGGGACAGCGGACTACCCCAAGTGTTAGGACTGCAGCAATGTGGATCTTCGAACATCTACATTTATGGTAGGTACAAAACTGTACTTTTTCATCACTGCAAGGCTTCATTATGAGCACTATTCCTGCACAACCACACTATATTGCTTCTTATGCACGCCTAATCCTCATCACACCACATTGCACTGTTTTCACCATGCTGTTTACTATAATGCTGTCACATCATGCATCCTTTTGAATGTCCCCAGTATAGTTGCAATTCAAAAAACATTCCTAAACATTAAAAAGGTAAGAATGTATACATACATACACTGACGTGAGGAGATATTCATTGAAACAGGTGTTCTTTTATCCTGAATGCCAACTAGCACAAACATCAATTTGCTCATTGCGCATTACTCATATTCTAGAATGGATAAAAGTACAAAAACAGGATAAAGTCGATTCACATGAATTTGGCTTTTAAGCTTCTCTGCGGTGTTTTTTCCTCAACAGCTTTCTGAAGTGACACATCATCTTAAAAGATCATGCCTATCTAATACTTCATTTGTGGCTCTTGCAAAGAGTAACAATGGACTCAGAGTTGGTTATTTTATTATTTGCATTGGACTTATCTAGAATTCTGTGCCTGAGCATACTAGAGCAGATAAACAAACTGCATTTAAAAGACTGGGGAAAAGATAGTACTCTGAAAGCAAGATATGTGAATGCAATATTTTAAATCCATATTACAATACCAGTAAGAGAAGTACTAGTTATTAATACATTTTTAATAGTATGATTTTGTCAGTGGTATCTTCCCTCTATAACACTAGTGAGCTTTGGATTTTCTGTCTTAATTAGTAGGTTACACTGTCAGTAATCTTAAACCTCCATCAATAGTTTTTATCTGTCTGTATCATCTGAATCATAGTGAATATAACATTGTATGTTATTTACTATTATACAATGACTGGCCATTAACATTTGAAAACAAGCAAGCTGATTGGTCAGCCCAACCAGCGTGCTCATTGTAAACCGAGCATGTACCAATGGAAAAAAGTTTGGTTGCCTGGACTTTCTTCTTTTAATATATGCTACAGGAGCTCTACTTTTTTATTTAAAAATAAAATAAAATAAAAGTTCAAAAATGGGTGACTTCAAAAAAACGAGACAGATGGAGAAAAATGGAAGGATAATCAGATAGGTTATACAAAACTAGAGAAACATACCTGATTATTCTTATATTTTTCTCTATCCTGTCTCTCCTGTACATTGAAAGTCTCCTGATTTCTTTTTTTTTTTTTTTTTTTTTTAAATTAAAAACAGCAACAACAACAAAAAAACAATGGAGATTTTCTTTTCTGCATTGCTTCCTTTTCACAACACTGATGCACTGCATAGGCATGGAAATGAAAGTCCCGTATGCATACACAATACATCAAGAAAGCCCCAGGATACCTGTGAAAAATGAAGAAGAGCACCAAGCTGCCCTTATACAAGGACATTATTTAAGAAAAGTAAGTAACTTTTTTCTTAAATAATGTCATTGTATAATAGCAATAACCCATGGTTGGGTGTGGGTTATTGCTATAATGTTATTTTATTATAAAGTATTATTTTCCCATCAGCAGTTTACATCAGCATAATCTTGTAAAATCACTTGATATTTCCCATTTCCCAGGCCACTGTGTCTTCAGCTCTGCCTTTTACGGTGCCCCATCCAGGCATTTTATACCCCATATTTATTCCTTGAGTAAAAGAAAGCTATCACACATTCACTTTTATTTACCTAACAATGTTCTCCTAAAAGTGCTTTTAGCATTATCAATTTGCTCACTTTTTAAATCCTCTGTCAGTATACTTCTGCCTGTGACCATGTATTGTCCAGAATGGGACTGGTTATTTTCATAGCCTCATTTTTGTCCGATAGTTAAAGTAATGAACCAGACATTTCTCATCTTTATACCTTTTCTAAGTTGCTTTCATCCCTAACCCCAAACCTCAGTCTTTCATCCACGTTTTTTATATTGTTCAGATTTTAATTCACATCTACTCTTAAAATACATACTTTGCCCAACCACTCTTCACTATCCACTGTTCTCCCCTTTTCCTGTCATAATTTAGAATAGCCCATAACCCACTCATGATAGTTTACATTGTACATCATCACCGTAATCACATCTCTGCCTCACCATTTTTGCTTTTATTTTCATTTGTCACTATTGCTATATGTTTATAACTAATATTTGTGGCTTTAATGACTTTTAATAAGCAGTCATCAATTTACATTTCTCACCACTCTGTCTGTTTGAGTCACACTGTCTTTCCTGTTTGTCTAGATCGTCTATCCCATTTAAAGTCCGACTACTGCTTACCGACACTGGCATCATACTTACTTACCCCCATGTGCATTCTTCCCTCCTCATCTCTCCTTCTACTCTCACATAAATGAGTGGTTATACTTATTAATGCTAAAGAAAACAAAAAATGTAAATAAAAAATTAGTTTGT
This sequence comes from Protopterus annectens, assembly GCF_019279795.1. Classification (NCBI taxonomy): domain Eukaryota; kingdom Metazoa; phylum Chordata; order Ceratodontiformes; family Protopteridae; genus Protopterus; species Protopterus annectens. Next base: position 692,346,180 of record NC_056743.1, read on the forward strand.
TCCTCTTTCTTATTTCTCTCAGCCAACTTTCCCCCAATTCATTGCACTGGCACAGACCTAGTTTAGTTTATTTGTTGATCTGTAATTGAAATGGTCAGCTGTGGACTATTTTCAGCCATGATGCAGGTTGTGAGCACAAGAATAAATGCAATAAACATGGACAGCTTTGAATAGCCAATTAACAGCAAGTTTAATATGAGCCAAGCCTCTGCTACAAGTTGTTAGTTTGTTGCCGCTCAGTAAATATTCTTTTTCCATTTCTTGTTTCTTTTCAGCTATCATCAACTCTGTTTAACCATCTTTTTCACTTTTTTAGCAACATCTTAGTAAAATATTTATGGTCCTCAGAATCTGCCAGATCATCATCCATTTCAGACGGATTTCAAGCCATACCTTCTTGTGATGTTGATTGACTTTCTAATCTGAACACAGTCACATTTCTTGCAGGCTCCACTAAGAGCAATGACTGCTATATTATTAGACAGATTTTTTTTTTAGCTTGGGTTACTGCCCTACAAGTGGAATATATCAAATGTAACAATGCATATATGTCTGATCTGCCATTGATCGTATGTATTAAATCAATCATTTTAAGTGAAAGCCTGGAAATGAGCTTGTATACAAGTGTCTGTGAACAACTTCACAGACTGAATCAAATGGCTAGGGATATAATGCTTATCATTCCCACCTTTAGACTATATGGGTTATTGCCCAAGACACAGTAAACAGCCAGCTTTCAAAAACTGTGGTTGCCTCCCACACTTCCACTCTGACTGATGATTGGACAGCCTGGAGGAGGGAAAATCAGCAGTCAGGTTGGAACTCTTCAAGTCTTTCTTGCCTAACAGTTAAAGGCCAACAATGGGATTCTATTAATAAATGCTCGACTTCTCTGTCCTTTTTCTCCCTATTAACTGTCCCTGCTATGAATAAACAACAACACAACATTTAAAATATTTTAAATCGACTGTTTCTCTCCACTAGAACAGTACCTTACTGTACTGTGGTGGTTTCATTTTCAAAAAACTTTTATCCAGAAAATCCAACCAGAAAACTACCTGTAGTCATTGGCCTTGATGACAACAATGAATTGAAGACTGCAGCCAGCTTTTCCAGGGTGCGATAAAAGTTTTTTGAAAGTGAAACTACCACACTATAGTAATGTACTGTTGGAGAGAAACGGTCGATTTAAAATGTTTTACATGCTGTATTGTTTGTTGATAGCAGGGACAGTAAATAGGGAGAAAAAGGACAGAAAAGTTAAACATTTAATAACAGAATCCCATTGTTGTCCTTTAAATGCAGAATTTAGTTTCAGAAATTGTACAGGATTTAAATACTGGTCTTGTGTGACAGCTATTAAAAGTCAGTTAAATGGTTGAATTGCATTCTTGATGGAAATCATTGGTCAGTCAACAGTAAAGTTTTTTTATTATTTATTTCTCAAATCGACAGTTATTACTACATGAATGTATTACTCTCTTACTACCTCTCAATATAAGATCATTCTGTATTTAGTATTTTCCTTGTGTATATTTTTATTACTAATATTCTGCCTCATTGTATTGTACAGTACCTAGAAATATAATTCACTTTTGGAAAAGTTGTAACTGACAAATTTGCCAGGGTTGTACTAAAAATGATCTTTGGATCAGCTCACCAACCTGGTTGACAAATTAATGAAAGAAAGAAAAGAAAGACAAATAGATGAAATCAGTAATCAAATCAGGCTGAATGTGTAGCAGTATGTTCCCATGATGATTTAGCAGCTGCTCCATAAAGCATGCAAGTAATGGTCCTTTAATGTTTTTCTTCTACATTTCATTGTGTGTAGTATCTGTTAACTTGTCTCAATCCTAGTCAGACTTTTCTCATTTTTTTCTGTATCTGCAGGCAAGCTGTTGTGAATCGTGTGTTGAACAAAGTGTGTCGACTTCATGACAAGATCTATTGTTCCATCTCAGGCTCTGCTGCAGATGCACAGGCTGTTGTAGACATTGTAGACTACCAAATGGAATTGCACGGGTATGTCTGCTTAGAAAGCACTAGCCATAGAGCTACTAGACAAAGACCAAGCAGGATCAAAAGAATAAGCTATCAAATTGCTTCACCACACCTAGAAACAACACTGTCTGATGACTTCAGTAAAGACTTCAGTAAAGACATTGCTAGAATCATAAATAATAGATTTAGATTTCACTATTATCACTATTGTAAAGAAAAATTACAACTATGCAGAAAATTGCTATCTGAGGGTCAGGACAGTATGACATGGTCTCTGATATCCAGGGCTGCAATGGCTTTTCATATCATACACCTATCCACTCATAACTGCCTAAATTCTGATATGTTTAATGAATCATAGAAGACAACATCAAAAAACTGATCTAAGAAGTAATTGGTCTCACAACTCTTCTACATGGTTGCTGTGCACATGGTATTTCTTACTGGCTAGACATAATTCTGCAAAATCTAACTGTCGCCAAAACCAGTTTTTCCAAAACTGATGGCAGTGAGGAGCGAAGGGCTTTCTGTGGACAAAAGTAACCTATACTGTTATTATGTGTTCATTTTTAACCAGTCCTTAATCTGGCTTTGCAGGATTAACGTGTGTGTGTGTGTGTGTGTGTGTGTGTGTGTGTGTGTGTGTGTGTGTGTGTATGTGAATTAATTTGGAATACTTTACAATGGTTACTGTGTGTTTGTGTGAAACAAACTTGTTATTCAGTTTTGACACAGACATCTGAGAAAGATGCAGGCAACAATATAGCTATAATTGCTGGGTTTGGGGCATGTCTGTGTGCTTAAAAGTGACTGAATCTGCTGACTGATAACATAAAGCAATCATTAGTCTGCCTTTGCAGGACTGGTGTGTATTTGTGTAAAGCAAATTGGAGTACTTTCCTGTGGCCATTTTTTTATCACAGTCAGACATGTGATGTGTATACAGTTAATAAAGTGACCATAATTGATGAGTACAGATATTTATGGATTAGAATGGCAGCAGTGTTTGTGGCTGTTTATGGTTAAAATCATCTGAAGTGGGTACTTTGTCATTATTGGTTAGTATATTTTGATTTATTGCTGCTTACTAGAAAAATACACAACACTACAAATTTAAAATACACTCTAACAAATTTGCTGTGTTAAATAAGAAGTATAATTTAAAAGGGTCTATATCAATTTGTCGCAGGTTCACTTGCGTGAACCTTTCTTTATCGACCCAAAGCCACCTAACATTCAGTTCAGTGAATGTTCACATCCATGAAAGATTTATGTAGGGAAAGGAAGCAGTTGGTCAACAGCACAGATTGCCCTTTTCCCCACTGTAGTGTGAGCTCAGAGTTGGTATATATAGTTAGGGGAGAATGTGGGAAGCACAGCCTCCCACTTGGGTGGGTTTGACATAATGCAATGTGTGTTTCAATGTAGTGTTGGCAAAGTGCTTCCTTTCTGTGTTGAACTATTTTTGCAATGTGAACATTCACTGAAGTGAATGTTCAGTGGCTTTGGGTTGATTAAGAAATGTTTGCAGAAGCGAACCTTTGACAAATTGATACAGACCCAATTTAAAAAAGTCTTGAAGATGAATTCCAAAGAATGTATGCATTTATGCAATGCCCTAAAAAAATCTGTGTGGGGGCATAGCTTAAAAACGGCCCAGGGATCAAGGTATACATAATGTGTAGCTGCCAAAATTACCCTTGTACCAAGTCATTACAAATGAGTGAGTAGAGTAAAAAGGTTGAAACACAAATTCCTCATATTACATAGGGTAGTTATGTTTTTAATTATGTGAACAGTGAAGGGACAAAAGTTGAAATAAAATAAAATTGTAAATTAAGTAACATGCGGTAGATATAGCTCTCAGATGGACATGAAAGATCCTAGTTTTCTGAAGGGTGGTAATTAATAGCTCTTGTTCAGTACAAAAGGAGGCTGTTGACTATTGCAAGAAAGAGCAGCAGTCATTAATTGTGTGTACTCAGTGTGGGAAGAAGTACACTGTTTCTCATAGTAACATGACTCTTGTAGATTAATATAATGTGTTCCCTGTAACATTTAAGGAGATGTTTGCTTATGGAAGCAAAAAAAAAATTGCCAACATTGCTTGAGAAGGAAAGGTGATGAAAAACCAAGATATTTGAACTATTTCAAGAAGATCCCCCGTAGAACTGAGTCAAATTGCCAGAGGGAGTTAATAAAGTTCTGGGTCCCAAATAACATAGCACTGTTTCCCATGGTAACATGACTCTTGTGGATTAATATAATGTGTTCCCTGTAACAGTTAAGGAGATGTCTACTTATAGAAGCATAAAAAATTGTCAACATTGCTTTAGAAGGAAAGGTGATGAAAAAACAAGATATTTAAACTATTTCAAGACGATCTCCCATAGAACTGAGTCAAATTGCCAAAGGGAGTTAATAACGTTCTGGGACCCAAATAACATAGGTACAGTTTTCCTACAATTAAATGATAAGGTTATGTTTAGAAAACTATCGACTAATTTAGGCAGGGGTCATTATTTTAATTTACAGTTCATTTCTGAATGATGAACAGCACCAGATGATGTAGAGAAGTTGCATAATAACTGCCCCAGTTAAATTGTCCATATCCATGTTCATTAATATAGTGCTGGTATAGGAGGAAGTGGGATAATGGCACTGTGGCCCTCGCACAATCTATGCTGGCTCTGAATCAGTAAGGTATAACTGTTAAAATAAGAATCAAGTTGGGCTATGTTTGCTTTTCCTTGCATTTTAGACTAAACTGCAGGCTGTTCTGCAGGACTGCATTAGATGAGGGATTGTTTTGTTTGAAAAGAACAGAATTAACGTGTCAGATGTCCTAGGAAGTCCAGATATTAGCATGACTGTACCAGTTGATATAGGATATCCCTTAGCCATTTGTTAACTTCTTGAGTATTTATTTTGTTTTGAAACTGAGTGCAGGAGTGAAACTGATAAGGAAATTATAGGGGGAAGTGAAGAATAATATGATTAGCTAAATGTGAATCAATAACATGTGGAGATGAAATGACATGGATAAAGTCCAAGGCTGTAAGATGCTTGGTATTACCATTTATTAATTTTATGGCAGAATAAACTGGGTTACCCAGTACCTTAATGTGTTGGCTATTCATATAATCAGTTTTGGCTTTGCTTGCTTTTTTTTTACATTTCTAAATATGCAGAAGTGGCCAAGCTGGAATGGTTATTTTAAGTATTAGAAGTAGTCCAACCTGCTTTTTTCTTGTGTTAATTACTGGTGAGTGTCTAATTCCCTAATAATAATGGAAAAGTATTTCTGCTGCAGAAGGAATACAACTGTTAACCAAGTACTTTAGATCAGTACTATAGTCATCCCTGTCTAAAACACATAAACAATCAATGAAGGAAAACTCGTTTAAAACAGATGCTCAGCAGGCTGCCTGGATGATCTGTAGGTAATAGCTGAGTTGTCACCTTTGGGTCTTATAGTTGAGAAAAGGATGGAGCTAATACAGTGGATGCTGCAGAAGTTGGGAATAATTTGAGAAGTGGAAATCTTGATGGAGTGTTAAAGTCTAGTTTAGCAAGTAACTAGATGAATGAGAATTAAGTCTGCTGGGGGATGGAGCATTCTAACTAAAGAAATACACACTCAAGAAGGATTCCAGAGGTCTGATGGCCCTGATATACCAACATAGATTAAAGCTTTGAAAGATCATTGTATTAGGTTTAGTAAGAAATAGTGTGGCATTTAGCAGCACTATTAAAGTGACAGAAGAATATAAAGAAGGTGGAATGTAGAGGATGTCAGCATTCATTGCAAGATGTCCTCTAAAAGGGCACTGATGGAAAATCTAGTTAGGATCTATGTCCTTCTCATTAGAAGAGACTCAAGTAACTATGCAGGAATCCTTCAGGAGATTAGCAGCAGTGCAACAACTTTGTATCCAGGTCTGTTGTTCTGAAAGTCTTCATCATATTTGTTAATTGAATGAGATCATCTATGATTCAAAGATAACAGTAGCGTCAGTATTGTGATTATGACCTAGGATTCCAGAGAAGTAGAATACCTGAGGTGCAGATGTTCTTCGTGTTTCACTGTTGCAGTCATCACACTTGGGTTATCTGTCTGCAGGTAGCCCTCAGTCGGCCCGAATACCAGAGTCTTGGGATTTCTGCATCGCATACTGTCGCCTCTTCCATGACGTCAGGTCGTCAGGGTTATAAAACATGCAGCCGACGCCATTACATCAGCTTTTCTTGCATGCGGGAGCTCGAAGCAGAAGCAGTTTGCAAGTGCCGGTCGGCCGCTACCTGAAATTTTCATTTTTCGAGTTCCAACCTGAAGTCTTCTAAAACTAACTACCTCGTTGAGGATCCTTTTTTCTTGTTCTAACCAATGTCAGAAAAAGTTAACAATTGTCTTGTCTGTGGAAAGCAAATATCTCACAGAGATTTTCATTCTTACTGCATCACCTGTTTAGGCCCAGACCATGACATTCCTCGCTATCAGTTTTGTGCCTTGTTCAATGCCCGAACTATTCATCGTCAGGCTATCTTTCTCGCTAAATTCTTTCGCTCTCGTTCTCCATATTCCAAAATGGCTTTGTTAAGCCATCTGACTACTGATCTTCTGAAAAAACTTAAGGATAAAGACAGAGACAGACCGCATAGGTCCAAAATTGCAGACGATGCTCCTGTTAAGCTAGTCACCAGTCCGCCGGTACTCAGTGAGGTGCTTTTATAGCCCCTGATACCCGCTTCTACAGATTTGCAGGCCTCTACTGAGACTCTTTCAGAGTCCAGTATGCCGCTTGATGCTTTTTTGACTATGGAACCTGTGGAACCTGCGGCAGTCTGTACCTTGGATGGGTCCAGAACCGCTGCACAGGCACCGGCTTCTGAGGGTATATTCAGGCCTTCCGCTGTTCGTATTAAACCAACTACTTCATTTTTGATTAAAACTACCGAATTTCTCAGGCCCAGAGTTTGCAGTACGCTTAGGAAACTGATGACCAAAGTGCATTCTGAAGCTCCCATGCCTCAGAAACAAATGCTTAGAATGGCTGAAGACCTTATTACCTTAATTAGGGGAAGCCAGCCTTCCCCCTCTAAAAAACAAATAATTGATTTTCCCTCTGATTCTACAGACCATGACACTGATGACTCTGACCCCTGTGATTACCAGGACATACCTTATCCACCTTTGAGGATTCAGATTCAGAGGATTCCATTCCCTCTACCTCCCCTCCAGAGGACTTTTCTTTTGGTGAAACCTGCATACCCTAAGAGAGCATTTCCACTGGGAATGTCAGAACTACCCTCAGTCAAAAAAGAGACTCAGGGAATTTTTAGACTTGCCTCTGCATATGCCTCACTGTGACCCATTCAGAGTCCAGTATGCCTCTAGATGCTTCTTTGACTATGGAACCTGTGGAACCTGCGGCTGTCTCTACCTTGGATGGGTCCAGAACCGCTGCACAAGCACTGGCTTCTGAGGGTGTATTCAGGCCTTCCGCTGCTCGTATTAAACCAACTACTTCATTTTTGACTAAAACTACTGAATTTCTCAGGCCCAGAGTTCGCACTACACCTAGGAAACTGATGACCAAAGTGCATTCTGAAGTTCCCATGCCTCAGAAACAAATGCTTAGAATAGCTGAAGACCTTATTACCTTAATTAGGGTAAGCCAGCCTTCCCCCTCTAAAAGACAAATAATTCATTTTCCATCTGATTCTACAGACCACGAGTCTGATGACTCTGACCCCTGTGATTGCCAGGACATACCTTATCCACCTTTGAGGATTCAGATTCAGAGGATTCCATTCCCTCTACCTCCCCTCCAGAGGACTTTTCTTTTGGTGAAACCTGCATACCCTAAGAGAGCATTTCCGCTAGGAATGACAGAACTACCCTCAGTCAAAAAAGAGACTCAGGGAATTTTTAGACTTGCCTCAGCACAGGCCTCTAGCTATACCCCCTGTCCTGGATATTGTAGATGATGTCTTCATGGAATCAAGTCTTACCCCTGATACTTTACCTCCAGCTCCTAGAAAGCCTGGCAGGTACTACAGAGTACCTGACTCTCACAAATTTCTCTCTAAAAATACTACTGTGGATCAAGAGACCATTTCCCAGGGACCTAAAGGTATTAAGGCTACTACAGCCAAAAACCCTACTCCTTCGGACAGGGATTCTAGGGCTTTAGACAGATGGGGTAAGAAGGTATATACCTCTGCAACTCTTTAAATTGCCAGTTTCACATGTTGAAGTACCAGAAGCATATTATGGAACTGATTAAACAAAAAAAAATTTGTTGATTTCTGATTGTGCAGAAAATAAGGATTCACAAGAGTTGATGCATTCTGCAAACCAAGTTGGTAAACATACTTTGCAGTGTGGTTCTGATGCCTTAGAAGCATCTTGGAGGGCTGCTGTCACTGGGTCTGTTCTGAGAAGGCATACTTGGCTGAAGGAAAAAATCTTGCCAAACCGTGTCAAAGCAAAATTACTAGATGCTCCATTAAATCAAGAATGTTTGGCACAAAAGCAGAAGTAGTTCTTAAAAAGATGGAGGAAAAAGCTAAATCTATGCAAACTGTTAAAAGATTTCTTACAGGTACAGCCACCTAGATTCATTAGGCATAGACCTTCGAAAAACTGGTCCTTTCCAGTCCCTCTCAGGCCTTCTCAGTTCAAACCCAGGGTCAACAGACCACAAATACTACAGTCTCAGGATATGCACAGATCTAAACAATGGAGTGCTCCCACCTCAAAAACAGGGAGTGGTAAGCCACCCTCTTATGGTAAAAATTCACAATGACTTCTCCTGCATCCTTCCCAGCCATGCCCAAGTACTTACACCCCTAGGAGGAAAACTCGCCCTGCATGCAAAAAACTGGGAATATATTATCCAGGACTGGTGGGTCTTAAACATTGTATCCCAGGGATACAGATTCTACTTCCATTCACTGCCAACCCCAAGTGGATTGCCAGACTTGCCCCCAAACCAGTGGGCAGAGGCCCAAAAGCAAGTACTTTCTCTTCTCATTATTAGGGCTATTCAACCTGTTCCAACAGAGCAAAGGGGACAGGGTTTCTACTCAAGACTGTTTCTGGTGTCCAGAAAAGAAAACTCTTGGCTCCCTATCCTGGATCTGTCAATTCTTAACACCTTCCCGGTGGTACCAAAGTTCAAAATGCTTACACTCCAACAGCTGCTGCCTTATGCTGGCCAAGGCCTCCTGGTTGGTCACCCTAGACTTAAAAGAAGCTTATCTGCACATCCCCATAAGGGAATCTTGCAGGAAATATCTACGTTTCAGGGCAGGCTCTATGCACTATCAGTTCTCTGCACTTCTCTTTGACTTATCTACTGCACCCAGGGTATTCACAAAGTGCCTGGCTCCAGCCATTGCATACTGCAGGCGGAGAAGCATTCATATTTACCGATTGCCTAATTCAGGTGGGCAGTCATGAATTCTACTTCAGCACCTGACATTTGTAAAGAGACTCCTAACTTCTCTGGGGTTTACCATCAACGAAAAGAAATCACAGCTGGTACTCAGCCAAGAAATTGTATTCCTGGGAGCAAGCTTGAACACAACTTCCCAGATGGAATTTCTCACTCCAGGAAAGCAGGTTTATTTGACAAATTACTTAAAACTACTGGCCACCCAAACCCAGCTATCTGCAAGAAAAATACTGCAAACCCCAGAGTTCATGGCCTCATGCATTCTCCTAATTCCATATGCAAGACCGCATATGAGGAAACTTCAGTGGTACATAAAAGGTCTCTGGTGTCAACATTCTCAGGACCTGAAAACAGTGATTACAATCATTCCTTGCCAAAGGACAGAGTTCCTTTGGTGGGCAGAGGCCTGCAACCACAACAAGGGACTCCCTTTCACTCAACCCCCTGCCATTCAAACCCTGACAACAGACACATCAGACTATGCATGGAGGGCTCACATGGCAGGCAAATGCATTCAAGGCAAATGGAGCCCAGGACAAATGCACCTGCATATCAATCAAAAATAAATGTTAGCTGTACAGAATGCACTGACAGCCTTCAAACACTTTATCCTTCCAAGACAACTCTTGATAAAGACAGACAACACCACAGCCATGTGGTACATAAACAAGCAAGGGGGAACTCATTCCTACCCACTCTGCAGGTTAGCCATGGCTCTGTGGAACACAGCCTTGAGCAACCAAGTGCACCTGCAAGCTCAATTCCTGACCAGCAAACAAAATTCACTGGCAGACGACTTAAGCAGAAATCTAATGGACCCGCACGAGTGGAAACTGGAACCCAATTCATTCAAGCTTCTAATCCACAGGTGGGAGACACCAGAGGTGGACCTCTTTGCTTCCCCCCAGAACCATCAATTGAGCAAAGTTTTCACCAGAACTCCCCACAGCCAAGCAGGGAAAGTGGATGCCCTATCCTTTACATGGGAAAACCTCTCAATCTATGCCTTTCCCCTTCTGCCCCTCCTCTCGAAAGTACTACTCAAGATCAAACAGAACAGGCCAAGGACAATCCTTATTGCACCAGACTGGCCACGCCAGTACTGGTACCCACTTTTGCACAGTCTGACAGTGCCATCCTGGCACCTGCATCAGACCCCCTGTCTGCTGTCCCAGCAGGAGGTCCAGATTTTGCATCCTTAGCTGCAAATCGTGAACCTAGCAGCCTGGCTTATTCCCTGAACATCACCAGCAACCCTCAGCAAACAGGTGCTGGATATTATCCTTGAGGCCAGGAGGCCTAGTACCAGGAAATCCTATTCAGAAAAGTGGAAAAGATACTGTTCTTGGAGCCATTCTCAGGGAAAGGACAAAGCTGTACCTACCTTACCTCAAATCCTAGATTATCTAGCAGAGCTGCTCCACAAAGGCCTATCCTTCTCATCCATTAAGATTCATGCCTCTGCCATCTCAGCTCATTACAATACTGAGCCACCCCTCTTCTCTCACCCTCTGGTCATACAGTTCCTGAGAGGAGCTAACAATTTAAGACCCCCCAGGAAAACTCCCACCCCTGCCTGGGACCTTAACTTTGTACTAGAGAAGTTCACGCTTCCCCCTTTTGAGCCTGCTGCTACAGCAGAGTTAAAATTCCTCTCTTGAAAAACAACCTTACTTCTAGCCATCACTTCAGCAAGAAGAGTGTCTGAGTTACAGGCCCTTATGGCTATGGAACCCTTCATTATCTTCCATGCAGACAGGGTTTCCCTCAGGACTGACCCATCATTTATGACCAAGGTGGTATCCAGTGTGGCTTTAAACCAATCCATCCATTTACCAACCTTTTTTCCTAATCCTCAGAATAAAGGGGAAAGGCTCCTGCACTCCTTGGACGTGCACAGACAGCTTAGGTTCTACCTTGACAGGACTAAACCATTCAGAAAAATCTGACCAGCTGCTAGTCAGCTTTGCTACAGGGGCAGAGGGCAAGGCCATTTCAAAGCAAACCATCTCCAAATGTATAGCGCACTGCATCCATTTCTGCTACAAGTACCAAAGAAAACCTACCCCACAGGGGATCAGAACCTATTCCACTAGGGCTACCTCAACCTCTGCAGCCCTACTAGTGACATCCTGGAAGCTGCAACCAGGAGTTCAGTACACACCTTCACCAAGCATTACCCCTTACCTGTCTTTTCTAAATCCAGAGATGGATTTGCTACAGCAGTCTTACAAGTACTGCTATCCAGCCCTAATACTTCTTGACTGCCCCCACCCTTCCTCAGCTTTGGAAATCAACCCAAGTGTGATGACTGCAACAGTGAAACACAAAGAACATAGTACAGTTGTGTACACTTACCATAAATGTAGATGTTCGAGTGTATTCACAGTTACAGTCCTGGTTACCCTCCATCCAGCCCCCTGACTTTTCTATACTGTCTATCTATCCTCTTTTTTGGCCATATCTTATGGCAATGGTATTTACTTTTTACTGGAGGTGTTCCACACCATGTAATTGCTTCCTATTTTGGGGGCTCCTGACATCTGGGGCAAGAACAACTGATGTAATGGCGTCGGCTGCATGTTTTATACCCCTGACGACCTGATGTCATGGAAGAAGCAACATCATCTGACGCAGAAATCCCAAGACTGTGGTATTCGGGCCGACTGAGGGCTACCTGCAGGCAGATAACCCAAGTATGACGACTGCAACAATGAATACACTCGGAACATCTACATTTATGGTAAGTGTACACAGCTGTACTTTCTACATCACCTGAAAGGATTACACAACATTATTGAAAAGATCTAACTTTTGTAAGCATGAGTGATTTAGTTAGTGAAATACTAAGTAAATAAAATCATGCAAGTGCAGTCACTCACAAATTGCATGGAAAATACTTAATAATGGTATCACTTCATGATGAAAGATGGGATAGGCATATGAGCATGTGAATGTAATATGGAGTAAGTAACATGATTTAAATAACTGTGAGAAGCCAGATAAAATGCTGAATGGGATGGTAAGATAAGCAAGCAATGCTGTCTGACAGGGTAAGTATTACAGGAAAATAATGGACTACGCAGGGGCATTGTGAGGCCCAACACTGCAGGTGGAGGCATTCTTGAGGTTGTCTTGGTTTTTGTATGCATGTGTGGTGTACTTGTAGGTGATTGTGCAACATTACATAGCTTGGTAGAGGGAGCACTAAAACAGTTACCTTTAACTGTGCTGTGCTCAGTTCAGAAGTAAGATAGTGAGCCACTAATGAATTAAAAAACGTTAACCTAAGGGTAGCCCTTTTAGTCCTAAATTACATAACTGGTGCAGTCATAGCAACAGTCATAGTCCTTCAGGATCTTCCAGAAAAACAGGAATAAAAATTAATCAGACAAGAAACTTAAGCAGAAGTGCTGTTTAGTAAGTGGCAAGAATAAAAATCAAACAAATAGGACTGGTTGCAACCTAGGCTTCTGGGAAGGGCACTACCCATTTACCAAACAACTTATTAACTAAGGTTTTACATCCTTTTCTGAATCCACACACATGACTAGTGTCTAGCAAAATAACTGATTATTCCACAGAGGAGCACCTGCAAGGGGTGTAACCCCTGGTTCATCTTTATATCAGTTCAGTGTCTGTGACACAGCCATAATACAGTTGCAGAAAGCTTTGAGCCAGAGTGTTGTCAGATTCATTATATGCCTGATGTGTCATCTTTATTACCCTATTGCCTGCTGCCCATCAGTCCTTCTCACCATAAAATTAGTCCATTCAGTTTTCATACTGGTCATTAGGGTTTTTTATTTTTACCTCTCCATATCTCATCTGTGACTCCACTGTGCTGTCTACTGTGGTGAAAGTTGTACACATTCACATGCATGCCATCTACCTGTGCTGCTTTGGCACAATGCATCTACTTGACAGAGTGCTCATCAGGTGGCTGCACTGCAGGTGTATTACCTAGTGCTCCCTCTAGTTACACCAAAGCAGCAACCCTGAGCCACATCCCTCCCCCAAAAATGCTGCCCTTGCTACTTTTTGAATATGAGTCATCTGACTCGCAGTCTGGATTTCATCCTGATGTACCATTGGGAGAAGTACACGTTTTAACGCAATATTTGACAGGCATTTTTTTTTAAACATGTGGCATCATTTATTTTAAGGGCCATTTTCTTGTGTAGAATAATTTTATAACTGCAAAATGTGTGTGTGTTTCCCTGTAATGACCAGCTTGTCAGACATTATCGATTGCTTTGTTCCTGATGAACAAATGTCTAAAAGCTTGAGAAGCAGACTGTACTGTAAAATCTGCGCTGGCCCTACATCACCTCTGTGTTCATTTATTGTTAATTCAGAATTTCGTATTGTACATTGTTTATCTGATATTTTATTTCCTGTTTGCAAGCACGCATTTATTTTCTGAGTCTTGTCTTGCATATTTTATCAGCTGAACCTACATAGAAACAATATTGGCATGGTACATGCAACCTTAAATTATCTTGTTCTTAAAGGTTTTACAGGATCTGTTATCTAACAGCTTTAAATTTTGTGTTTGTGTCCTCCTCACTAGCATTCAAATGGGACAACCACCTCTTGTTCAGGCTGCTGCAACCATTGTTAAAGACATCTGCTACAAATACAAAGAAGAACTGGTGGCCCACCTTCTTGTGGCAGGTTGGGACCACAAATATGGTGGCCAGGTACAAGCAATCTTCCTACTAATATTTAAATACTGTTACTAGACATCTTAGCAGAATATGTAATAAAGTTTATTTTGTGTTTTTAATTAGTTTTGCAAATATTGTTCTGTAGTTTGTCATTTTGAATCCTCATTTTGCATCACAGCTTTCTTTTAGGGTTGCAGAATTTCAATGAGGATAGCTTTTAGATGGAAAAGGATCAGTCAGTATATTATATAGCTATTTCCTCTTTTTAATTGCCTTTAGCCGGAGAACTGTAGCAGAAAGACATTCTAACAATTGTCTGATAATGTATGAGGGCAGCTGTAAAACACAAAACCACAAATGACAACATATAAGGAAGCAAGTCAAGAAATCAAAATATGCAGCAGTTGAATTTTTGCACAATAATTAAATGTTGTGTGTGTGAAGTTTAACAGCAGCAGATGCAGTCAGTGTAGGAACCTTATAAAAGTCAATGTTGTGGACTTGCAAAGAGTGCCCAAAGGAAGGTCAGAAACCAAACCACTTGTATAGCAACAAGCACTTTAATCACGAAACAACACAATCCTGTCCGACATCCACAGTACAAGTAAATCCTGTCCGACTACAACCTTATAAAAGTATTACTTCACAGAGTACAGTGTTGTAAAAGAGCATCATGATAATCCCTATGGACAGTGGGGCTGGATGGTGGAATGGAAGAGTACAGCTTCCTTTCGTGTCCCTGATGTACAAGAGATTGTAAATCACTTGTTCACTCATGTTAGGGAAAAACAGGTGATTTTTCAAGATGACTTTGCAGTGATGTTCTTCATCTCACATTGCTGCAGTCCTTACACTTGGGTAGTCCGCTGTCCTCGGTCGGCCCGAATATCAAAGTATAAGGCTGACGTCAGTCAAGGCGCATTTGACTGACATCAGGACGTCAGGGTACAAATGCGCATGACCGACGTCATATCCTCAGTCTTTTTTGCCGCATGGTCCGATGCAGAAGCAGCATTGCAAGTGCCGGTTGGCGTTCTGAAATTTTTCGATTTCGAAGTTTCAGAGCGAGTCAGAGTTGGCTGGTACCCGCTAGGAATATTTTAGTTTTTTCTTGCCTCAGTGGTTTACCGGATGTCAGAAAAAGTGAATAATTGTATTTCTTGTGGGAAACAGATAATGATAGAGACTATCATACTTTGTGTATTCCTTGTTTAGGGCCTGAGCACGACGTTGTTGGGTGTCGCTCTTGTGCTAGATTCAATAAGCGCACTATAAAGAGAAGGTTAGATTGTGCCAGGTTAGTCTTCGAAGCGGTGCAATTATAAAATGCCGCCGGATGCTCCGCCCGCTTCTTCGGGAAGAAGCCGCAAGGACAAAGCAGTTAAGCCTAGGCTAGAAGAACCGTCCGCACCGGACGCCGGTTCTTAGAGGTGTCGGTGGAGCCGGTGGTTCCACCGGAGGTTTCTTTGGGATCCCAGGGAGAGACTTTGTTATTGCAGGATGTGGCCTCTCAGGAGGCAGGTCAGGCTGATGGGGCTTCTCAGGTTACTATACTCCCTCCCTTCCTAGGTGGTTAGGCCCTCTCCTTCTGTTTCCAAGGCTTCTCCCAGAGGCAGGCCAGGTTTAGCTTCAGTTGGTGTCACCCCAAGTTCTTCAGGAACTGTACCCAAGAAGCATATGCTTAAAATGGCAGAAGATTTGATTACTTTGATTAGGGGTTCTTTACCCCTCCTGATAAGAGGCCTAGGGTGGAGCCTGAGCTAGGGAGTTTTGAGCAGGCTTCGGATGTTTCAGAGTCTTCGGCTGAAGACTTGCAGGAGTATTCTCCTTATTCTGACTCTGATGTGGATGATTCTACTCCTTCTGCTTCTCCTCCTGAGGATTTTTCTTTTTCAGAAACTCTTCATTCCATGAGGGAGCATTTTAAGTGGGAAGGTCAGGACTTCTGATTCCAGGAAAAGGCTTGGGAATTTTTGTTTTACCCCAGCATAGGCCTTTGGCTATACCTCCTGTTTTGGATGTGGTGGAAGATGTTTTACAGAGGCTTCTCTTAATCCTGATTCTTTGCCTCCTGCTCCTGTTAAACCCGGATAGGTATTACAGGGTGCCTGAAGCTCATAAGTATCTTTTAAGAGTCCTAGGGCAGACCCAGAAACTGTTAGTCAGGGGCCTAAAGGTGTTAAGGCTTCTGTTGTCAAGAATCGGTTCCTACAGATAAAGAGGCCAGGGCCTTGGATAGATGGGGAAAGAAAGTTTATACTTCTTCCACTCTAGCTATGAGGGCTTTGAATTGCCAGTTTCACATGTTGAAATACCAAAACTATCTCCTTTCACAATTGAAGTCTAAGGTTGATGCTCTGGTGGAAGGTATTGATTGTAAAGAGTTACAAGATTTAGTACATGTTTCTGAACAGGTGGGTAAGCATTCTTTGCAATGTGGTTTTGATGCTGTACAGGCCTCGTCTAGGGTGGCTGCCACTGGTCAGTTCTTCGCAGGCACGCCTGGCTGAGGGAGCAGAATTTATCTGACCATGTTAAAACAAGGATTTTAGATGCTCCTTTACAATCTGATGTGTTGTTTGGTTCTCCTGTTGAGGCAGTTTTAAAGAAAATGGAAGACAAGGCTAAGTCTATGCAGACTGTTAAAGATTTATGCAGGTTCAGCCTCCAAAGTTTAGTAGAAATTGGCCTACTAAGGGGTGGACGTATCCTTCTTATGATTCCCAGTCTAGGGGTAGATTTAGACGTGGTAGGGGCAGAGCTCAGGGCTCTTTCAGGCCCAGAACAGGGAGTTCTCCTGCACAGTCTTCGGGTGAGGGCAGGGGTCAGTCCTTTCGTAAACAGACCCAATGACCTACCTTTTCAGCTGCCAGAGCCTTCTCGTCTGGCAGCACCTTTGGGAGGAAGGTTGGCACTTTTCAAAGAAAATTGGAGTTTAATTACCCAAGACAGATGGGTATTGGATATCATACACCACGGTTACAGGTTTTATTTCCATACCTTGCCTCCTTTCAAAGGCATGCCAGACGTTCCTCCTCAACAAAGAATAGAGGCTCACAAGCAAATTTCTCTGTTACTCCAAATAGGGGCCATACAGCCGGTCCCTATGCCAGAAGTGGGCCTAGGATTTTATTCAGGCCTGTTCCTAGTACCAAAGAAAGGGAACACGTGGAGACCAATTTTGGACTTATCTATCCTCAACACTTATCTGGACATTCCCAAGTTCAAAATGTTGACGTTACAGCAGCTTTTACCTCTGCTGGGCAAAGATCATTGGATGGTAACTTTGGATCTCAAGGAGGCTTATCTTCATGTTCCTATCAGACTGAGTTGCAGGAAGTATCTGCGTTTTCGAGCTGGGACTTCTCATTATCAGTTCTCTGCATTGCCCTTTGGCTTATCTACTGCGCCCAGAGTGTTCATGAAAGTTCTGGCTCCAGTGATAGCTTTCCTCAGGTTAAAAGGAATACAGATCTATCCTTATTTGGACGATTGCCTGATTCTGGCTCAAGGAAGGACGAGCTTCTTCATCATTTGGATTATGTGATAGCAGTGCTAAGATGCCTGGGGTATTCTGTGAACGAAATAAAGTCCAGTCTAGTACCCTCTCAGGACATGTGCTTTCTGGGTGTGAGACTGAATACAACATCCCAGATGGCCTTTTTGACCCCGGACAAACAAAAGAATCTTTCCCTTTACTTTCATCAGTTGTCTCATCAGTCCAGGCTGACTGCAAGGACAGTCCTTCAAGCCTTGGGGTTCATGGCATCTTGTATTCTGGTGCTTCCCAATGCCAAACTGCATATGAGGAAGCTACAATGGTATCTCAAAATGTATGGACACAGCACTGCCAGGATTTGGACACTGTCATTCAAATAATACCTTGCATTCAAAAGGAATTGTTGTGGTGGGCTCAGGAATGTCACCTAAACAAGGGACTCTCTGTGACCCGCCAGAGGCGAGTCAGATTCTAACGACAGATGCCTCAGACAAAGCTTGGGAGCTCATCTGAATGGAAAGTGGATACAAGACAAGTGGCCTGCCAGACTACAACATCTACATATCAACTTGAAAGAGATGTTAGCAGTCCAGTTTGCATTAATAGCTTTCAAGGATTTACTTCTTCCAGGGCAGGTGTTGATTCTAACAGACAACACAACTGTCATGTGGTACATCAACAAGCAAGGTGGAACACATTCTTATCCTCTATGCAGGCAAGCAATGATTTTGTGGGGGACTGCTCTCAGTTTACAGCTAAATCTTCAGGCAAGGTTTCTGCCGGGAGCACAGAACTCCTTAGCAGATGTGTTGAGCAGACAAATTATGGATCCCCACGCGTGGAAATTGGATCCTCATGTATTTCAGAAATTGACAGTGTCATGGGGAACTCCAGACATAGATCTGTTCGCTTCTCCACTAAACCACCAGCTGCCAAAGTTTTGCACAAAAAGGTTTCATCCCACAGCTTGGAAAGTGGATGCTCTTTCTTTCAATTGGAGCAATCTTCATGTGTATGCCTTTCCGCCTCTGCCTCTCCTCCCAAAGGTACTACTGAAGGCCAGACAAGACAAGCCAAGGATGATTTTGATAGCTCCAGATTGGCCTCGACAGCATTGGTACCCATTACTGAGAAGCCTGGCTGGAAGCCTCCATGGCCTTTGCCTTCGATTCCACACCTGTTGTCTCAGGAGGACAGTCATTTGCTCAATGTCAAGCTTCACTCTCTGCACCTAACAGCCTGGCATATTCTGTTTTGAACCATAGTGGGCCTCCACTTCCACAGCAAGTTTTGAATGTTATTTTGGAAGCTAGAAGGCCTAGTACAAGGAAAGTGTACGCAGATAAATGGAAGAGATTTTTATTTTGGAGTGCAGCAAAGGATTTTGATGTTTCTGAGCCTAATTTAAGTGTGGCTCTTCAATATCTTACTGAGTTACTGGACAAAGGTTTGTCCTTCTCTTCTATTAAGGTTCATGCTGCAGCAATTTTGGCTCACTATGATTGTGACCCACCATTGTTTTCTCATCCTTTGTTCAAGCAATTTCTTAGAGGGGCAAAGAATATAAGACCCCACGAAGAGCTCCTACTCCTGCTTGGGATCTCAATTTTGTGTTGGAGAAACTCACTCTACAACCTTTGAGCCTGCAGCTACTACTGAATTAAAGTTTTTATCATGGAAGACTGCTTTTTGTTGGCTATTACCTCTGCAAGAAGGGTTTCTGAGTTGCAGGCCCTTATGGCGGTTGAGCCTTTCTTAATTTTCCATAAGGATAGGGTATCTTTACGTACTAATCCTTCCTTTATGCCTAAAGTGGTTTCTAGTGTGGCTTTAAACCACTATTCATTTGCCTACTTTTTATGCAAATCCCAAAATAAAGGGGAAAAGATTTTGCACACTTTAGATGTACACAGGCAGTTGCGATATTATTTGGACAGAACTAAAGGGTTCAGGCAGTCTCAGCAGTTATTTGTTTCTTTTGCTTTGAGTTCTCAGGGCAAGCCTGTGTCAAAACAAACTATTTCTAAGTGGATTGGGTTTTGCATTGCTTTCTGTTATTCCCATCATGGCAAGGAGATTCCAGCTGGGATTAGGCCTCATTCCACTAGGGCTACTGCCACTGACAGCTTTTGAGGGGTGGCAACCAAGGATATTTTGGAGGCAGCTACTTGGAGTTCAGTGCATACTTTCTCTAGGCATTATCACCTACCACTTTACTCTAAATCCAGGGCTGGTTTTGCCACTGCTGTTTTGTAGGGCATTTTGGCAGCTCCTGCTTCCTTATAGTTTGGCCATCCTCCCTTACCTCTGCTTTGGGATTCTACCCAAGTGTAAGGACTGCAGCAATGTGAGATGAAGAACATAGTACAGTTTTGTACCTACCATAAATGTAGATGTTCGAGGATCCACATTGCTGCAGTCCAATTCCCTCCCTCCTTCCCTCTGTAGTTAGAGGGTTGTGTGGGTTGGGTTGTCAATATGATGTATATTGTATATATTGTACATATTTTTAGTGCTAGGATGGTTGGTTGTTTGTTTGCTGTCTTTTGGTTTTGACCTTTATTTTTAGGGTCTTCTGACATCTGGGGCAAGAAAAGACTGAGGATATGATGTCGGTCATGCGCATTTGTACCCTGACGTCCTGATGTCAGTCAAATGCGCCTTGACCGACGTCAGCCTTATACTTTGATATTCGGGCCGACCGAGGACAGTGGACTACCCAAGTGTAAGGACTGCAGCAATGTGGATCTTCGAACATCTACATTTATGGTAGGTACAAAACTGTACTTTTTGGAGCATTAGTCCTTTACCAGTGTTGTGTGACTCTGGTGTGGTTATATATAATTTTTGTGTAGGGCTTGGGTGCAGGGTTATTACCTCCTGTGAAAATTATTGACTTTGAGCTACTTTGTTACATTACATGTAACGGGTATCTTTTGAGTTATATGTGCAAGGAATTAGGATACAAGAGATCATGTAACAGACTTTCATAGTAGAAACCAGAAGTAGCCGCACAAGCTAATACTGCTTGTACTTTAGTAGTTCAGAAGGACTATGAGTATCTTTCCAGTTTTGGACAGTGGAGCTGAGAAGACTTAGTGACTGCATAGACTTCCTTATTGTTCCCTTTTCGAAACTAGCATGGCATGTAGGAGTTTCTTTTAGCCGAAGATACAATGAATGAATGTAAATTGTAATCGAATATCTTAGAAATCAAAGCAATGTCTAAGCACTTATTAACAGTATTAAAAACTAAATTTGGCAACCAAACACTTTGCTGTACTGTTATCAGTCAATAACTAAAATGACTTGAGTGGAAATATTTTTTGTAAAAAGTGAAAGATGGTAATGCAAAGCAGTGCACCTGACAACTAAGGTTGTAGCCAAGCATACTGTGTATACTCTGAACACATTTTTTCTGAGCATCAGCTAAAAACGTTATGGGATTTCCAGGCCATATTATGCATACAACTGTCTAAATGAATGCCTCTAACAACAGGTATATAGCTTGTTTGTAGAAAGGATTGCTAATTAAAAAAAACACTGTTAGTGCTTTTAGTGAGAACTTCTGAAAATGACACATATATAAGTGTTTGAGGGGCAGCATTTCGAAAAATGTCTCCCATTTTTTTAATGCCAGGCAGGTTGGAGACAGCAAGAAAACTATGAGTGCACATTGAATTCTCTGGCTACCTCCCTACTGACAATAAAATCTCAGAGGAAAAGTAACAAATGGAAAGTGCGTAATAGCAATAAAAAGGTTGAGACTTGAAGATGGTCATATCAGGCTACCAAAGGTAAGACAAGAATGTGAGGAAGCAGTGAAAAAGGTTAATAGATGCTAAGATACAAATGAAGTATATCAAACGTAGAAAACAGGAAGCTGTTATCTGTCTATAGAGACAGATGGTGAGACTTCATTTACAGTGCTGTACACAGTACTTGAGATTATATTACAAGGTTATTGGTAGGATGAGGGTGGCCCAAAAGAGGGAAACAGTAATGGGGAGTGGTGTCTCTATTAGAAACCACAGAACAACAAAACATAAAAGTAGTTAGTTCACTGCTCTGCTGGTACTGATGCTCATTTTGAAATTCTCCAGAGCAAATCTTATGTTATTAATTGCTGCTGAAACCCACTACTGCCTTTTCCACCCTCATCTAAGAAGGAGTGGCAGCCTTAGCAACATTGTTTCACATGGCACTTTGCACACAAATGGTGCAGTAGAAATTATTTCATCTCCAGTGTCATAAAATATAGCAGTCTGGCATTTGAGAGCCCATACCCTACTGGCTTTATATACTAGTGATGGGCAAAAGCAAAAAGCTGACAATGCAATGAAAGGCTTTGGACGCCTGTTAGATGGTGAACTTTCATTTGATATCTGTACAGCTGATGCCATCAACAAAGTATACAAAACTGCCCTTCTAAATAACGGTTTGAGAGCCTGTTTACTGACCAGTTATAGAATATTGTACCCTGTTCAATAACCTATACTTTTGCCATGTGGTGCAGGTGAAGAAAGTATAACAATTCCTCACAAGGAGAATCAAAGGGTTTCATTGTTTGTCTTATATCTTATATGTTATAAATCTCTGTTCTCTCTATTTTATGCCTTTTTAGAGGAGACCTATGCCTGATATGCAGAGCCGTAAATGACGTCTTACGGTTTGTAACACTTGACAGAATTCCTCTGGTGACTTGACCACATGAAGACACTCACCCTCAATAAAAATTAATATCACTATCATGAAGTATGATAACGTCATATCTTCATGGAATTAAACTCCCTCTCTAAATTAAATCCAAACCATTAATTGGCATCTTCAGGAAGAAACTGGATGGGATGTTGCCAGCTTTGTGGCACAGAAGAATAAAGCCCTGACTGTGGTACAGGTGATTTAGCAGTTTGGGTGCCTCTAGAAGCGGGCAAGGAGTAGGGGAGTGAGTGGCCTTTAACAGCATATTCCTCTGTGGGAATGGCGGAGGCTCTGGTTTGTAACTTGATGGACATATAGCAGGAGCACTAGATTTCAAACCAATGGAGTACAAGATTAGGGAATATACAATGCCACAATACAGATGTACAGCAAGCCAAGGGGATTCTACATATGGAGGCATGCTTCCCTCGAAGGCAGCATATAGCATAGTTTTTCATGTTCCCATTTAAAAACTAGACAAAAATGTACTTGAAAAAGTATCAAAATATTATGAAATGTCAACTTTTGTCTACCCATTAGTCAGCACTGGATTACTCTCATGAGTGCTTTTCTTCTTTGCTGCAGGTTTACGGCACCCTCGGCGGCATGATGATCAAACAGCAGTTTGCTTTAGGTGGTTCAGGAAGTACTTATATTTATGGGTTTGCTGACTCTGCTTTTAAACCAGGGATGACAAAAGAAGAATGCCTCAAGTTTACAAAATGTGGTATGAATAGTCACTTTTTTGTCATCAGATGTCCATTTGTTTGTTTTTACATTGTAATGTTTATACCAGGTGAGATGTTGTAATAACAGCAGTATGTGAAGTTATATGTATGTACTTATTTATATATTTGATGTGTGCTCTCACTGACTGACCAAAATACACCTTGTATGGGGAGACACCCAGGATT
Organism: Protopterus annectens; assembly: GCF_019279795.1. NCBI lineage: Eukaryota > Metazoa > Chordata > Ceratodontiformes > Protopteridae > Protopterus > Protopterus annectens. The sequence goes on from NC_056743.1 coordinate 692,369,431, forward strand.
AAGATACAACCATGCAGTAATGAACAGCTAGACAAGAAAAATGACTGTTTTCATCAGGCTATGTATAATGCAAATCATAGATAAGCAAAATGTTCCATATACTAACTGCACAGTATGAGGTATATAGTTACGCTCCAAAGGTATGGGCAGAAGGTATGTGCAGACAAAAGTCAGTTATACCCTAGATTTGAACCCATGTAGTAAACTACTATTGGATTTTTGTGAAAATACATTGATTATCCATAATGAACACTGCATTCAAACACAGCTCATAAGTGTACTTGAGCATGGCTAGACTTTGTAGTCATTTAATATCTGGACAGTCAGGTATAGACAGGGGTAAAATTATCACCTGATTACCACTTGGTGCTGATACATTTTTGCCAAACAGGGACATTAGCCAGACAGTGGAGAAATAATTCTGAATGAACGACATTGAAGAGCTCATACAGTGAGGTTGCAGGAAAAGCTGTGGCTGGTAGGTGATTCGTACACATTAGGATGGTATCCTATAATATTTCAGTGGATACTACTGGTAAGGGAAGCTGTCAAGCTAAAGGAACTGGCTGTCTGAACAAGGGTCTCTGATTCAGCCAAGAAGGATGCAATGTTAGTGATTGTCAAGCCAAATCTTGGACCAGGGAGAACTTTGGAGAGGCCATGATACATGAGTGTCAGGTTCTGACATACCATCTGGTGCCTCAACAGAGTAAACTTGGATCTTGCTTAGGCTGTGATTGAATTGCATTACTGGCTTGGGAATGGTTGGGGAATCCTAGAATCTGTGCTTGGTGATAGGGAAGTGTGGCCAGCCCTACTTAACTGTGCTACCCTCACAGCCCTTAACAGAAGTAAAAGGCATATTCATGGGAGGTGAAGAAGGATGTGTAATTAACAACAGAAACGGCCACCTAATCACAAAACATAAATACTATAGACAACAAAATCAACAGAGACAACAACCAGGCAACAACTACAGCTCTGCTTGTTGGTATTCTGTTTCAAAACAGATGTACAACCCAATCTCCTGACAACATTGGAATGTGAGATGGAAAAGCTTGATTTTCTTTATGGATGCAGCTAGTGATATTTGTGTAGTGAGATAAAGCCCTTAGTAGGTCCCAGGTGACTCAGGAACCTACTGAAGTTGGCAAAGAGAGGAGAAGAAGGATTAAGCTTAGGTCTGTTTGCCCTTTTTTCAAGGGAAGGGATAGAAAGCATATGTTCTGGCACATTCTGTCTTTCAGATTTCCCAGAGGAGACCAGAGCACGTACATACATGTTATTTACAAGGAGGGGGAAGCAGGCCATAATTACAACACACACAGAGATGTGGATGTATACTGCTAGGCACATATGTGCCATACCTCCCCTTAACCTTATGAGCGTATATAGGGTATAACATATATATATAAATATATATATATATATATATATATATATATATATATATATGTATATATATATATATATATGCAAATACAGAGTAAAAGCTTAACAACTCAACCCGAAAATCTTCCTTCACGAGCTGCAGTGGTGGTTCTCAGGCTCACTGTCCTCCCATTTCACTCTGTCATCTCCAGTCTAAGCTTAAGGAAATTGCGGCTGGTGACCATGGTCCAGAGATGTTAAGCATGTGGATAAAGCCATTTTACAAAAGTCCATGGAAAAAAGGAGAGAAGGAGGTCTGGGAAGTTATGCTGAAACAGTGAGCGAACTGATGAAATACAACCACATACCTTCACAGCAAAATAAAAAAGTTCTTTCATGATTGATCACACCGAGGACCTTCCTTGGAAGCAGGAGGAAGGTCGCTCTTTACCAGAGGTGCAGAATATGAAAAGGTTTTGAAGTTCACATCTTGTAAACAGGTAGTTTCCAAAATATTCATTTTTGTATCTACTAATGAATTTGAAATTATCTTAGAAATTATCATACTAGTTAAACTGCCATACTTAGCTACTAGAAGTGTTCTTTGGACTGGGTATATATGAACATATATAAGCTTTTTATTAGCAGATGCATACATCAGATTTAGTGCACTGATATAAGTGCCTTTCCAGTGCAATGGAAAGTATGAAAAATTATGATGAAAATATGAAAAATTGTGATATATGTCATTTAGCCTATTAAGCTCCTTTCTAGGAGGTACTGCAGAGACATATACTAATGATCAGAAGGGAATACATGCAAGTAGCAAGTCTGTAGGAATGAAGGAACAGAAGTAAAGGGGAGAGAAGTAACTTTTTTTGTTGTTGGCTTTACTGTAACTGAGCTGATTTGTTTTGACTTTGACTGAGAGAAGGCTGAACTATTTCACACTAAGACCTACATAATTAACATTATAGTTAGCATAACAATTCTTGATAGACCTCTCTTGTCTTGGCTGGGTGTCTGTGATGTAATGAAAGAAAAAAAAAATTGGTCTTGGACAGAGTGGGAGGGAAAGAAAAAATTTAAGAGGTTGTCAGAAAAACCACGTGGAGGCACTGTTTTGAGATGTGATATTTGATCCGCTGTCGGTGCTGAGTGAAAGAAGATATCTTTTGATGAATACCTCTTTTTTCATAGTATTTCTGTAAATCACTCACAGATACAGTAATAAAAAGAAAGCCAGTGTTGACACTTGTTGTATATCGCTGCTGAGTAGGCTGAATTCCCTCTTTGAGCATTTGACAAGATTACCTTTGAAGCAAAGGCATAATTTACCAGTCTGAAGGCTCATTAACACCTTGATTAGAGTTTGATGGTTTATTAAATCACAAGCATCTGAGAGAATGGGAAGGCAAGATCTTGTAATATAGCATTTGTTTATGGCTTTACAAGTGTACCTAATAATTCTGAAATGAGATGTGCTTCACTTGTTTCCATGTGAAACCACCAGGTCTATATCACATAGTTGAAGTATGACAACTTCGAACGTTATATGGTCAAGACCATATGTTCGAAGTTGTCATGCTTTGAATACAAAAAAAAAAAATAAAATAACTTACCTGACACTTGTAAGTAGGGGGAAAATTCCCTTTACTGCATTGTAGTGTGGTCTTGGAGTTGGTATATTTAAAGAGCGGGGGTGTGGGGGGGCATGCCCCCCTGCTTACAACCCTTTATTTAGTTTTCCCTTGTTTTTTTTTTTTTTTTTACATAGTCGGAATTTTGTAAGTTTGAACATATCGGTTCGAAATATGGTGTTCGAACTTAAAACTTCGACTATGTGATATAGACCCGAAACCACCTTGCTTATCAAACAGTTTCATAACTAAGAGAATGCCATTAGCAATGGAATGTCCCTTTAACTACACATGATAACCTAGCGCACTATTATTTTTGCAAGTGGACTTGACAGGGAAGTAGGTTTTAGTGGTGCCACTCTTGTGTAATGCAGTCTCAGTGAGACCTTGCTATAGTTTCAGTGCTACCAATTCTTTGACTCACCTATTGAATGAGCTGCACACTTGAGATGTCATGGCCACATTTACCGCCATAAAGCATTTATTAGTGTAGCTCAGTGGGTTATGACTGTGAGCTACTAACAGGCTTCATCCTGTAGTTCTGAGTTTGATTCCTTCGGTCTTTACAGGGATTCTTTGTGACCCTAAACAAGTTACTTAAACAGACACAACTAAGGTCACCTGCAGTAAGTGGCCTGTGTGCCAAATGGATATAGGTAGCGAACATATAAAATAAATAAGGAGCAGCAGTTCAGGTGGGAGATGGATATAGGTAGTGAACAAATAAAATATATAAGGAGTAGCAGTTCAGATGGGAGATGGATATAGGTGCCAAGTAATAAAATAAGGAGTAGCAGCTCAGGTAGGAGATGGATATAGGTAGCGAACAAATAAAATAAGTAAGGAGTAGCAGCTCAGGTGGGAGATGGGTATAGGTAGCGAACAAATAAAATAAGTAAGGAGTAGCAGCTCAGGTGGGAGATGGATATAGGTACCAAGTAATAAAATAAGGAGTAGCAGCTCAGGTAGGAGATGGATATAGGTAGCGAACAAATAAAATAAGTAAGGAGTAGCAGCTCAGGTGGGAGATGGGTATAGGTAGCGAACAAATCAGTTCAGGTGGGAGATGGATATAGGTACCAAGTAATAAAATAAGGAGTAGCAGCTCAGGTGGGAGATGGATATAGGTAGTGAACAAATAAAATAAGTAAGGAGTAGCAGCTCAGGTGGGAAATGGGTATAGGTAGCGAAGAATAAAATAATTAGGGAGTAGCAGTTCAGGTGGGAGATGGATATAGGTAGTGAATAATAAAATAAGTAAGGAGTAACAGCTCAGGTGGGAGACGGGTATAGGTACCAAGTAATAAAATAAGTAAGGAGTAGCAGCTCAGGTGGGAGATGGGTATAGGTACCAAGTAATAAAATAAGTAAGGAGTAGCAGCTCAGGTGGGAGATGGATATAGGTAGTGAATAATAAAATAAGTAAGGAGTAGCAGCTCAGGTGGGAGACGGGTATAGGTACCAAGTAATAAAATAAGTAAGGAGTAGCAGCTCAGGTGGGAGATGGGTATAGGTACCAAGTAATAAAATAAGTAAGGAGTAGCAGCTCAGGTGGGAGATGGGTATAGGTACCAAGTAATAAAATAAGTAAGGAGTAGCAGCTCAGGTGGGAGATGGGTATAGGTACCAAGTAATAAAATAAGTAAGGAGTAGCAGCTCAGGTGGGAGATGGATATAGGTAGTGAATAATAAAATAAGTAAGGAGTAGCAGCTCAGGTGGGAGATGGATATAGGTAGCGACTAATAAAATAAGTAAGGAGTAGCAGCTCAGGTGGGAAATGGGTATAGGTAGCGACTAATAAAATAAGTAAGGAGTAACAGCTCAGGTGGGAGACGGGTATAGGTACCAAGTAATAAAATAAGTAAGGAGTAGCAGCTCAGGTGGGAGATGGGTATAGGTACCAAGTAATAAAATAAGTAAGGAGTAGCAGCTCAGGTGGGAGATGGATATAGGTAGTGAATAATAAAATAAGTAAGGAGTAGCAGCTCAGGTGGGAGACGGGTATAGGTACCAAGTAATAAAATAAGTAAGGAGTAGCAGCTCAGGTGGGAGATGGGTATAGGTACCAAGTAATAAAATAAGTAAGGAGTAGCAGCTCAGGTGGGAGATGGGTATAGGTACCAAGTAATAAAATAAGTAAGGAGTAGCAGCTCAGGTGGGAGATGGGTATAGGTACCAAGTAATAAAATAAGTAAGGAGTAGCAGCTCAGGTGGGAGATGGATATAGGTAGCGACTAATAAAATAAGTAAGGAGTAACAGCTCAGGTGGGAGATGGATATAGGTAGCAAACAAATAAAATAAATAAGGAGTAGCAGCTCAGGTGGGAGACTACTGTCAAAGCTTCTGGATATGTTGTAATTGATCTGTAAGGCTTGTTTTAGTGACTAACTCCAAATATTTCACCAACTGAAACACATGGCTAAGAACAGATTTTCGCATTTGCACTAAGGTGAGAGAGTGTGTTGCACGGCAGGCTTTCCTACATCATCACTACCGTTATTTCACCTGGTTGTGGCTAGAATCCCAAAACATGGCAGCCATAAATGAAGTAATTAAGATTACAGTTACAGAAAAGGGAACTGAATCACGCAGGCCGATGTATGCAGCTGCCTGATAGTTCTTTTCAGCCAGGTCATATTTGTTGGAATCTGTATATACGTTACGTTTTCCAGTCATCAAACAAGTTACTGTACTGGAAACTTGCCCAGTTTTAATATTTTCCTTTATCAGCTTCTTGATGTTACAGCTATTCCATTATGTAGAAAGTTTCCTTAATGACAGGACCTCAAAGTAGGAAGAATTTATCAGGAACTAAAGAGAAACATTTATAATATCCAAGGGTAGGAAGGGAAGTTGAACTACAGAAATGTTGCCTATAGCCATATGAAATGTTTAGGTGTAGAAAATCACTGTGAAACAATCTGCTTTAATGAGTGAGGCCCATAATTTCAGACACAAAGTGTGGGAAAGTGGTTATACATATCCCCTGATAGGACTGATCCTGACAAAATTTCCATTCCTCCATCTGTGTTATACAGTAAAGAATGACAACGCCAATACTTACCATGTACAAGTGTTCTTTGCTCCCAGACTAGGTATATTGATACATTATAAATAAGGCTAATATTGTACTCACGTTCCATTAAGTCTATAAGTCGCCAGTGCTGAGTTGAAGAAGGATGAATCCCTGACTGTGGTCCAGGAGACTCAGGCTCAGTTTACAGCTCAGGTGTCTGAGTGGCTGGCAGGTAATGGACGTCCCCATCCTGGGAAGGATGAAGGAGTTGTATATGGTTGGTGTGCACCGATTCATTTTGATTTCCCTGTTGAAGACCAGAAAAACAACTGTGAAACACTATTTATGGGTGTCTGGGGCATCTTGCTAATGTCAGCCCCTAGTGAAATGAGGAGCAGCTCAGCATTGATGCCCATTGCACATCCCAACTACTGAGTGGTATAGGGAGGTTCATAGGTTCATAGGTTGGTACTAGGCTATCGGCCCTAGGGCCTATACAAGCCTAGCCGTAACAATTCCCTGGATATTTCTTCCCACAATATTTACTTCCCTGAACCCCTGTCGAGCAGGGTGACTGATGTGATCCCTGGGGTGAATTTCCTATCTAAATACAAAAGCTGCAAATAATCGATAAGTAAGACACAGTCCATAGAGAAAAAACACCTTTATAAAATGGCAAATGGCAAAGCTTTCAGGTATAACCCTTTCTCAATGCTAATACACACTCTAAAACCAATTGAGTTTAAATACATCTCAAAATATCACATGACATGCAGCCCAAAAAATCATGTGACAAAATAAATAAAACAACATAAAAAAGACTTCAAGTAATAAAACTAATGCATAAAAATGAAGTGCATCAAAAACATACAACACATTGAACATATCAAACAATAATAAATCTAACAATATAGTTTAGTTTGTTGCAATTTAATAAGGATGGGTTTTAATGTAACCATGGAATTTAAACCTGGAGGATGGTCAGCAGCCAATCTAAGGATCCATTCATATTCCTTATTCTCAAGCAAATTATTACTATCCCCACCCCTTAATGCTATATATACATTGTCTATAACTCTAAATCTAAACCTATGGTTAGAGCCATGTGCAATTATATGTTTAAATAAAGCATTCTTGTCATTAGCTCTTCTGATTTCTGACTTGTGTTCAATGATACGTTCTTCAAGCTTCCTTGTTGTTTTGCCCACGTAAAAAATAGGGCATAAAACACAGGTTGCTAAATAAACCACATTACTGGTAGTACAGGTTGCTAATAAATCAAACTTATATACTTTACCAGTTATCGGATGTTTGAACACATTACTATCAGTGCTCATGAGATCAGAACAACAAGAGCAATTCATGCAACAAAATGTACCTGATCTAGAGTGAATAGGTAAATTAAATCTTCTATTAAAGTCCGTATAACATAACTTACTCTTCAGTGTTCTTATATTCCTGTATGAGAAATATGGTCTATCATCTATAGCAGCTTTGACATCATCCGATGCCATTAGAGCAACCCAGTTCCTTCTTATGACCTTCTTAACCAGAGGTGTCCTAGTATTATACGAAGTGATGTCCAGAGGTGTCCTAGTATTATACGAAGTGATGTCCAGATGTGTCCTAGTGTTATACGAAGTAATGTATCTAATTCTCAAATCTTTTTGTTTAACCTTACTCAAAGTAGAAGTGGGTTCATCATCCAATAAAAAAGTTGGTTTAAATTTTGTATTTCTATCAGCAATTATCTGATTTTTTAAGTCTAATAAAAAATTAGAATCATACCCACTTTTCAAAAAATCCTCCATCATTTCATCAAGTTGCCTTATAAAACACATTTCATCTGTGTTTAACCTACTAGCCCTACTAAACTGTTTTGTCACTATGCCTTTAAAAACATGAGGGGCATGCATGCTGTTGTTAAAAATATACCTACCAGCATAAACCTCCTTCTTATGTACACTAGTATGAAGAGAACCTTCCAGTAATTGTACTCTAACATCAAGGAAAGCTATTGTATGGTCTGAAAAATCCATCTTGAACTTTAGAAAATTCGTAGTTGCATTCAAGTATTGCACGTATTCAACCAGCTGAGACGAAGAGCCTGTCCAAATCATAAAACAATCATCAACAAAGCGTTGATAAAAACATACATACTTATTCAAAGGATTATTATTACTACAGACATATGTTTTCTCCCACTGGTGTAAGAACAAATTATCTCCCATCCAATCGTCAAGGTTCCTTCTGAAGAGGGCCAAGGAGGTGCTCTGCTTGACATGTATGGGCAGTCTATTCCAGAGTATGGGGAGTCTCTGGGTCAGGAACCTATCCCTCTAGCATGTTTTGGTCATTGTGATGACAAGGTTTAGATCCCTGGAGCGTGTGGTTTTGAGGGATTGGGATTTCTTTAAGTGGAGCAAGTCCAACAGCTCAGGGTTTGACATGGCCTTGTATGTTAAGCAGAGATCACCTCTGAGTAGATGATATGTCACAGAGTATAGCTGGAGTTTTTTTAGACGGTTAGCATAGGCGCATCTGCTTTAGGCCTGTGATTCTTTTAGTGAGATATTTCTGTGGCCTTTCCAGCTGTTGCAGATGTCTTGTGAGATACATACCAAACGGGGCATTGTACTCTATAATGGGTCTAATGAGGGATGAGTACAATGGGACAATGACCTTTTTTCTGGATGAAAAGCCCTTAGTGGTGAGGTGTGCCACATAGAAGGATTTTCTGACTGTTTTAGCGATGTGGTTATCGAAGGTGAGACCACTGTCCACCTTTGTCTCTTAAGTCTCTCATCACACTTTCAGTGTTTAGTGTACTGCCATCTATGTGGTAATTCATGGGTACATGTTTTTTTCCCAAAGGGGATAACTATAAATTTCTTGGCATTAAGCTTGAGCCCATGGCTCTGGCACCAAGCATCTGTTTCTGTAAGGCCCTTTTGTAGAATAGCCACATCATTTGGGGATTCAATAATGGCTCCCAGTTTGCAGCCATCTATGAACTTTGTTAGCCAGAGTCCCTTAGTGGTGGCCTGTACTTCAGAGAAGTAGATGCCAAACAAGAGCAGTCCCAGGACTGAACCCTGAGGTACTCCACTTGTCACCTGTCTGGAGCTGGATTTGGAGTCGGCTACTTTTGCAGTCTGGGTTCTGTCAGTAAGCCAGTTGGCAATCCATCGAGTGACGTAGGGATTTATGCACAGCTTAGTAAGTTTATCTATGATTCCAGAGTAGGGGATCCTGTTGAAGGCCTTGGTGAGGTCCAGATAGGCTGTTTGGACTGTCTTACTCTCATCCACAGCTCTGGAGACTGATTTGAAGAAGTCAGTCAGGTTCAGGAGACAAGCTCGGCCCTCACAAACCCAAACTGGGTGGGGTCCAGTGTTTGAAGGTTGCCAATGTCTTTTTTTATAAGTTCCATGATAATGCGTTAAATGCACTTGCAGATCAGGCTCGTCAGACTGATGGGATGGTAGTTCCCAAAATCCAAGGTGGATCCCCCCTTGTGGAGTGGGATAACTGTAGCTGTGCGCCACTCAGTGGGCACGAAGCCTGAGGTGAGGCTGTGATTAAACATGACACCTAGGTGAGGTGCCAGTTCATTTTGTAGTTCATGTAGTACACAGCCCGGGATGTCATTTGGTCCCATGGATGCTGTGTTCTTAGCTTTAGAGAGTACGGTTTCTACCTGTGTGGCTATGATTACCAGAATTAGGCAATCTTTTGCCCACACCATGTGGGCAAAAATGTAGGAATCCCTAAAAATAGCACTCTCCAGTAGCAGTATGACTTTGCCCTGGGATCCTCAGTCTCCTCACTGGTCATGGACATGGGTCAGATATAGGCCAGATGAGGCTAAGTTCCAATCCAAAACTGAGGAGCTGAACTAAGAGCAGCTGATGCTTAGCTGCAGGGAGCCAAATCTACAGGAAAAAAATTAAACCAATAAGCTACAAAACTTCAGTTATCAACCAAATGAAAATAATCTTCATGTAACCTCTACTCACTCTCAAACCATTCTCACAAATACCTTTATCTTTATCTATATATGTTGTATATTTATAATGTTTATATATATATATATATATATATATATATATATATATATATATATATATATAGTTTTACTTTGGAATCTTGAAATACTGAAGTATCAAATTTCAGTATCCCGAGACCAAAGTGTCGAATCTGCAGTTGCGCTAATGTTGAGAATGTCTAATACGGAAATGTCGAACATGTGGTGATGGCGCGTTTGGTAAGTTTAATATTTTTCAAGGATTTTGGGGAGGGTTTGTGTGTGTGTGAGAGTGTGTTGGGGAGTTTTTGATGTGGGTTAGTTTAGGTAGGTAAGAGTATGAATGTGTAAGTGTTGAGAGTGGTTGTGTTTGTATGTATGTGATGTATGTTTGTGTAAGGGGAGTGTAGAATGTGTGGTAGTGGGTTTGCTGTCTTCCAGTTTTTAGTGCAACCTCACATTTAGTATATATAAGTAGGGGGGTGTGGGGGGTGCAGATGGGCTTGCCCCCCTGCTTTTAGCAAGGGTGTGTGTGTTAGTTTTGTTGTGTTCATGTGTGTTGGTTTGTTGTAGTGTCGGCAGGTAGGTGTATTTGTGTTTGTGTGGTGTAGTGTTTTGTTTATGTTACATTCGTGGTTTAAAATTTCGTGGTTTGTGATTTTTCGGCTTTATAGTCTCGAGATACTGAAATTCGATATTTCAGTATTTTGAGATTATAAAGTGAATCTATATATATATATATATATATATATATATATATATATACGTATATATAATTTATACATATATATCTATGCATATGTAATGTGGCTGCAAGTAATTTAGTAAATTCTTTACTTTGTCAACCAGTGCATAACTTGCTAAGTTGTCACAGTCTGTGTAATTCACAAAGTGCCATGTGAGGTCAGCTGAAACACATCTGTGAAGTACCCTTTGGCCGTGGTTGTGCATCTATGGAGATATATGTAAGCAAAAGGGACTGAGAGTAAAGTTCCCATGCCTGGGTTTATGGAAGAGAACCTTCCCTTGTCAATGCATTTGTTTTATTTTTAAGATATCAGACAGGCATTCTATTTGTTGGTAGAGTGGGAAACATGACCAGAAACTACTATAAGCTGAATACTTGTGTATTGTAGTGAGGATGAAGCTCAAATGAACAACCAGTATATATGATTTTTTTATTTTTATTTTTTATTTTATTTTACATTTGTTAACCGGGAAAGTCCAACGTGGAACAAAGCCAATTTTCAATGGAGGCCCTGGGAGAAATGCTCTAGACGTATGATTTTTTTGTTTTACTTTGTGATTTATTTGAGTGGATAATGTTCAGAGTCTATAGTAACTTGTAATGATATCTTTTATAATAATATTATTCATACAATGGAATATAATAAACAAAGAAATGTTTATCTTCATCATTTTTTCATCTGAGTTTAATAGAATGAGTCACAAACTGATGATCAGAAAACTTAAATAGATTAGTATTTCTGTTAATATTGTCATTTGTATCAGTGATATGTTCAATGGTATGGAATTGTGTATTAAGGTGGCAATATTTTGCAAATTTTGGGATAACACTTTGTGGTGCCTCAACCCTCTGTTTTGGTTCATGGTTTCTTCAGTATTTATATCCATGATATATCATGTTGCATCAGGCATCTTGTATGTATGCAATGTATTTAAACTTAGGTAAACTTGTGACAAGTATAAATGACCACAAAAAACATAAATCTGTTTGGCTAGTCTAGTGATGTGGACTTAATAGCCAGTAACCAATGAGTGGGTGTGGTCTCTATGGTGTGGCTATTTCCATTTGATTATTTATGTTGGTGTAGTACCCATTCATATGAGACTTACCTTCCCACACTTTCACAGTACATCACTGCTGTTAAAAACAAGCAACAGAGAAAAGAAGATCTCCATTGTTTTGTTTTGTTTTTTCTTTTTCTTTTTAAGTATAAAATCTGGTCAGTTTAGAGGTATCAGACTATTCCGAGACAGAGCATAAATACAAGGAAAATCAGGTATGTTTCTTTAGTTTTGCAGAATGTACCAGATCTTCCTTGTATTTGCTCTTCCCTTCGTACATACCTCTAAACCACTTAGCTCAAAAAATGTGGAAAAAAACTTAAATAACAGGGGACAAAGGTCCCAAAATAGGGATTGTTTATAAATGTTTATTTGTTTTATTTTAGTTTACATTTGTTAACTGGGATGGTCTGACTTGACACAGGTCTATTTTCAGTGGAGGCCCGGGGAGAAAAGCTCCACAGTAAGTAAAATTTTACACAGTATGTTAAAATGCAGTATATAGAGAATTTTCATCTAATATGTTAAAATACAGTATACAGCAGAAGTCATAACAAGACCTATACAGGAAAAAATAGTTACACATGGTTAATAACAGAATAAGTCTACAAATTCAATCAGCATTAGGAGAAGACCTAGACTGTAATATATATTACAGTAGGTATATTAGGAAATGAGGTATATAAGTGGAATAGTTTGAGGACTTATGTAATACATGGGCATAGCCACTTATTCTTTAAGTGTGTTCTAAGTCAGTTTTTAAAGTGAGAAGAGGTAGGGGCAGAAATCAGAGCAGGAGGGAGATTATTCCAGGTTCTAGCTATGGAGTGGGAAAACAGTGCTTTTCCTGCAGTATTGTTAGCCCTAGAGATACAGAGGAGGGGTTTGTCGGAAGATCGGAGTGAGTTTGGGCTAGGGTAATCCGTGCTTGTTTCGAGAGGGATTTCCTGTGCCTATATAGTGTTCCCATTTTTTTATGGACTTTTTGATAGTTTGTTAGACTTTTATTAATTTCAACGCCTAGGGGTTTGGTATGGTCAGAGGGAGAGATAATAGTGCCATTTTTGGAGGAAATAGTGAAGGATAGAGGGGTGGGAATGGTTTTGTTGGGGGTGAAAAGTACTAATTTGGTTTTATTAGGGTTTAGAATAAGTTGGATCTGAGTGATCCAACTTTCCACAGAGCTAAAAGATTCCTGGGTGAGTTGTTGTAGGGTGGGAAGTGATGGAGCTGAACAGATAACAGTTGAATCTTCAGCATATTGTATAAGTGAAGCATGCTGTGTGGTGGTATGGCGATTATTGGTAAATATGGAGAAAAGAAGGGGGCCTAATATGGAGCCTTGTGATACACCTATGGTAGTTGAGAGTAAGGGGGATAGTATACTTTGCCATTGAACAGATTGTTAACTATTGGACAGCTTTTAAACCAGGCTATAGCGGAAGGGGCAAAGGATAGGGATGTCAGGGTGTCTAGTAGTAAGGAATGTGAAACCATGTAAGATGCTTTGGAGAGGTCTAGAAATATTGCAGATACGAAGTTATTATTATTTCTATGTTGGCTGATCAGATTGGTGAAAGAGAGCAGAGCAGTGGTTATGCTATGGTGTTGTCGGAAGCCATGCTCTGTGGGGGAGAGGAGATGGTGTGAGTTTAGGAATTGTGTTACGTGAGAATGTATACATTTCTCTAGTATTTTAGATAAGGGGGTAGAATGGCAATGGGGCGATAATTTGAGTATTCGTAAGAGTTTCCGCCTTTATGTAGTGGAATAATATATGATACCTTCCATAGCTGTGGGACATATGCTTCTTGTATGGAGCGATTGATAAGAATAGAAATAGGGTAGGATAAGGATTCAGCAGCTGTTTTTAGGAAGTTAGCTGGTAGATTGTCAGTGGGAAGGGTGGTAGGTTTCAGTTTTAGGAGGTGTTTTTTTAATTGTTGATGTAGGAATGGGTAAGACCATAAAGGATGAGATGTTGTCAGTGCATTTGGTTGGGTTATTTGTAGGGCTGTTTTTGGATAGTTGGGAGGATAGTGTTAAGAGGGATTATGTGAAGTGATGATTGAATTGGGAGGCAATGTCCTTGTTGCCATTCATGGAGTTGGGAATGGTAGTTTTGCCTAGTTTTAGGAGAGAGTTAATGGCATGCCAAAACTTTTGGGGATCTTTTGAATGGATAATGAGGAAGTAATTTTGTCTCTTAAGGTTAGTTTGTCTCTTCACCTAGTAAGATGTTTTTTTGGGGATGATTATCTGTGGCCCATTGTAACATTTCGTCAGTGATGGCAGAGTTGTTACCTGGGGGAATATGACAGCAGAGAATGATGATAGATTTTGGGTCATTTATGCTTAGAGTTGAACCTAAGGTTTCGGCATTTTGAAATTTAGGTATGGGGGTTTGTAGACATTTGATGTTGATTGTATTTTTGTAGAGGATAGCAACTCCACCTCCCTTTTTTTCCCACCGTATCCAGTTTTAGGATATTATATCCTGGTGGGAGAATTTCTTCATTTTGGGTATTAGGTTTTAGCCACATCTCAGTAATGGTTAGTATGTCAGTGGAGTAGTGAGCTATAAATGCATGTAGGTCAGAAAGTTTGTTTGCGATACTTCTGATGCTGACATTCAGAATCAGTAGGTCAGAGATTTGCCTAGCAGAGAGTAGACAGTTTTGTGGTCCAGGGTTTGGGTGTATGTCTCCAGGTATAAGTAGATTTTTAGTGATAAACATTATGTATTTAATTATGTGCACTATGTCTATGTTGGATCTAAATTATGTTTTTGTAGTGAAAAATGGTGTGTGAGACTTATGAATGTGTAGGATTAAGCTGTCTTTAAATAATGTAGAAAAGATAGGAAAGAAAATGCGTGAGTGTATATTTGTTTGAAAAAGTTTATGTGGAATTATGTGTTTTCTAATGATGTGTTTGTATATAATGATGTGATGTTTGTTAGGTATGTGAGGGTTGGGAAGAGAAATCCTAGGATTAATGGTATTTTATGAGGTTTGGGGTTCAAGTATGGGTGTGAGTGTGGATGTATGGCAAGTAGATACTATGTACCTTTTTAAGTTAGAAATTTGATGGGCGTGTGTATGAGAGGTCGTTGATTGGAGGAGGGTGTGGTCAGGTGATCTGGGGTTAGAATAAATGTAGAGGTAGTGGGGGGCGGGTGGGAAATGGAGGCAGGGTAAGGGAGTTGAGCGGGCCAAGCGTAGAGAGGCAAACAGAGCGGGTCTACACCAGTCCTCGAGACTGCAGAGCCTATCTATAGGGCTGGTCAGGACAGAGTAGTAAAAGGAAGATACCTCTGTAATTAAGCAGAAGTGGGAGGCTGTTGTGCAAGTTTAAGGTGAGGGAGGGGGTAGACACAAAGTAATACAAGGTTGTGAGTCAGAAAAACTGGACTAGGCAAACTGCTAAAAAGAAAACAGGAAAACCAAACTAAGTCAATTCCAGGTCAGTGTAGTGCAGTATCTTCCTAATAACTAAAAATCTTATGCTACTAATCTAGTACAGTGTGGTGAAAAGGACCACCACTTCTACAGGGAAAAACAATTGAAGTATGGGCTGCAGGTACATAGCTAAACGTTTTCCAAGAGAAAGTAGTTTTAAGTAATTGACCTATGAGTACAATAGGAATAGAAAAATGGGGGGGGGCAGTAGTGTGCACGTGTACAGTGAAAGGGAAAAGAGACTTCAGGCCAGATTAAATACAACTCTTAACATGCACTAGTGTAGCTGAAAGCACTTTAGTGTTCCACCAACACAGGGCCTCACAGTGCAGGGCAACAAGACAGCCATGGATTGATTGGAGGTTGGCTAAGACACAGGATGAAACTTTTGCTGGGGGGAACTAGTATAGCTGAAAGCACTTTAGTGTTCCACCAATGCAGAGTGTCACAGTGCAGGGCAGCAAGACAGCCTTGGGTTGATTGGAGGTTGGGCAAGACACAGGATGAAACTTTTGCTGAGGGGAACTACTGTATCTGAAAGCACTTTAGTGTTCCATCGACGCAAGGTCTCACAGTGCAGGGCAACAAGACAGCCTTGGGTTGATTGGAGGTTGGCCAAGAGACAGGATGAAACTTTTGCTGAGGGGAATGCGAGCACGCTACTGGGGACTTCTATGAAGCAAGGCAGAAAAGCAGTGTTGCTCTTATAAACTTAGGAAGCTGCTAGAATAACAATATTTGTGTTATTGTGCATTGTCTGAAGGATATGAAGTCTGAAATTCAAATGCATGTGGCATATCTGGGGAATTGGTAGGAGGAGACCAGTGGGTATAAATGTAGTACTATGGAGCATATCTGGGGAATTGGTAAAGTAGGAGGAGACTACTGGGTATGAATGTAGTACTGTGGGGCATGTCTGGGGAATTGGGGGTGAGAGGGGGAGCAGAGTGGAAGATACCTCCTGCAATAGCATGAATCAATCACACATATTGAGAACACACTGACCCTCTGAGTCTAGCAGCAAAAGATAAATAAAGCTGAAAGCCAGTGGATTCAATATAAAATAGAAAGCCATACTCTTTATTTTTGCTGCAAAGGAATGTTTCAACATGATTTACTTAGTTATTACATTAATACACTTCAAGTTTAATATCAGCTTAAACAGCTGGTTGCAGTCTTCTCAGCTGCAGGAAGGTGGGTTCAGAAATAAGCCTTAATCATTATCTCATGAACAACAGTCATTAGCCTCACATTTGGGAATAGGAGGCTAAAAATGTTACACAGCATTTACACTGTAAAAATAAGTGTTTACACTCAAAACATTAAGTGTTTTTTTTAAATATTTGCTTTACAAGGGAAGATTTTGTGTACCAAACCGGGTCTATATTAAATGAACAAACACTTAAAAGTCGAATACGGTATTATCCACACTTTTTAAGTGAATGTTCATTTACATGAGCACCCACATAGTCGAAAATCATGTAATCGAAAAATATTGTTTGGCCAACACCATTCCTCTAGTGCCGTATGTCACAGAGCCATACACAAACACAACTTCAGTACCTTAATCAAGTGGGGGGCTGTGTCTCCCACACCCCCAACATGGGGGGCTGTGCCCCCCACACCCACCCTAACTACATATACCAACTGTGAGATTGCGCTATGTTGGGGAAAAGGGCAATTCCCGATAACGGCCAAGTTGAATAGCGCATGTGCATCACAACATCTGCAATAACTGGCTGTGTTTTATATAACACTGACAGGTAATAAAGCACTACAATTTGCACATTTACTTCTTTTAAATGTCTGAGTTGTAGAACACTTTACAATTTCAGTATGTTATTCGTTCATACTCTTTATAGAAGACAGTACTTAAAGAATTATTTATATTTACAAAGCTATCATACAGCTATTCACAGTATGAATGCCTTGATATTAGCCAGGAGTTTCCTGAGAGTTGCCCAACTATAACTTTTCGAAACTCCGAATTTAGACATTATGAGCTTTCGCTAAACTGAACGTTCGCTTAAAAGGTGCCGATAGTACCGTATTCAACCTTCGTTCATTTAATATAGACCCTACCAAAACTACTTGTTTTCTTGCTGGTTAAATTATTTAAGTTATGCAGTAAGTCATCTCATTAGAAAAGCAGTTATTCCCTATGCATATATTGTGACCAAGGTTACCACTAGTCACTGTGCAATTTGCAGAATTACTGGTGTTCCAGTAAGCTTTAACTGTTTGCTCCTTTGCTGGTTTACCTCTTTATGTTATGCAGCAAGTCAGCTGATTAGGAAATGCAATAACCAGACAAAATTGTGTGCTAAAGTATGTGCAAACACTCGCAAGTAAACTAAAATCCTTTAATGAAATCACAGTTTAGCACTTTCACCCCTAAAGTAGTCATGACTTCATAAGAACAGACAAGAAACGTTCTGTATATAGTAATTTTGCTGACTTCCAAAGTATGCTTGTACTGGTGGCAAAAGCCACATTTATATGTTCCCAGCTTTGTGTTGGTTGTGATGCTGCTCTCCTCCCCTCTTTCAAATCTCTCTTTAAAGCTTTTTGCCTCTTTTGTATAGTTAAGTGGTTGATTACCTAAATGACCAGCCACTTCTGGAAAGTGGGAAAAGAAGTTCCAGATTTTGTTCAAATTTTTTTATCTTTCTAGACTCATTGTATTTTATTATCATTGCCGTCTCATAGTTTGCATCCCTAATTTTCTTAGAAATGGCACATTCTTTCCTTTGTTCGAAGATTGGTATATATTTAGAACCCCAAGCATTTATTTCATCTGGGATGGTTTTTAAAAGGTTTGTATGGTAACCACGGTCTACAAATGTACCAAAAAGATTATTGTTTTCTTCAACAAAGATGTGGTAATCAGAAGTCATACATGCCAGTCTAACATACTAGCCATTCACCAAACTTCTTTCTAGGAAATACGGGTGGTTACTGGAGTAATGAAGATACAAATTAGAGAAAATTAGTTTACGGTACAAGCTGAAACAGAATTCTCTTTCCATCCTGTTTTTGTTAATGTGACATCCAAGAACTGTTTGCTATCATGAGAAAATTATTTATTCATTTAGTCATTTAGTTGTTAATCGCATTTGTTTATTTGTGTGTGAATGAAAAAAGGGAGAAACAGATTGGATGCATTTTAAAAATTCACTTCTCCATAGTGAAAGACCATAGTGTGCAACTGTAGAATTAACAATGTGGTCCTTCTCCCAAGTCCACAACACCATGTTACCATAGATGGGGGCATATGTCACCAACATTCCCACACCTTGAATTTATTTATAAATTTCTTCTTGGAAGAATAAGGTAGTTTTAGCACAATTTACATAAAGTCATGTCTCAACTTGATATCTGTTGGAGAAGAGTGAAAGCGTCTTCAAATAATTCTAGACCTGTGTGGTGAGGTATGGCCAAAAATAAGTCAACAATATCTTTAGTGACAAAAGTCATGTTCTCCCTATACCATTTGTGATTGCTACGCTCTTAAGAAATCCCAAGAATCACACAGTTATGTTTTGTAATGAACGGTTTCACCTTTCTGTCAATAAATACACCCATTGGCTATCACAATGGGTCTTTGAGGAGGTTCTGAAATAAACTTGTATGTTTTTGGTATACTAAATATTGAAGAAATCACAGGTTTGTCGTCATGTGAAAATTCACATAGTTCTTTAGTGATTTTTTTTTTTCTTTTTTGAAAGAAGATCCATTTTTTTCTTGTATGCACTGTTAATTTCATACCTGAAAACTTGCATTTATTTGTCAGAGTCAATCAGAATGTTATATATATGATCTGAATATTTTTGCTTGCTCATTATTACCAGCCCCCTGCCCTTACCAAGCTTTGTAAGTCCAGTCAATCTGTTGTTGACTAACTCCTGTATTAAATAATTCAGTTTATCTGGTGTCAGGTTTTTATACTCATATTGTTTCCATTTAGGAAATCCCTGATTCTGTCACATTATTATAACATTTTTGTATATTCACAAAGCTGGGTGATGGGTGGGAGTTAAATAGGCTCTTCTTTCTCAGCTCAGAAGTGTTTGGTACTCTGGGTGCAGCCTTAAGAGTAATTGCCAAGTTGAATTGTCTTGTTATTAGTTTTAAGACATCAGCTGGAGTAATGTTTAGTGCATAAATTTAAATCCTTTCTTAAACAGTTGAAAATGTTTTTGCTCTATGACAAAAGTTAAAAACTATTAAATTTGTTATATATGTGCAAACTCCCATTGTGAGAAATCTCAGTATTACCTATAGATGCAGTAGCAGAAGGGTTCATCTCCCCCTGACTCTACCTTGCATTTTTCTTATTGATTATCCCCTTTATCCCCACCCGGTCTGTTGCTGCACCCTTTTCTTCTCAGTTGTCTGCTCCTGACAAATATGCAAGCTGTTTCTATTGTCTTAGAGGTCATAGGTCTAAAGGGACAACCTGGGGATCAAAAGAGACATTTTTTGTCAGTTGATAAAAGTTGAGAATGTTTATCAGTGGAATTTGTTGTGTTTGAATCAAAATTTCCATTGTTCTTATTGTTACCGGTAGTTTTACTTTTAAATGGAAGTGGATAAGCATGCCTAGTTTCACATTTCTTCCTGTCTGCCTTTATTTTACCTTTTTTTTTTCTTTTTTAATCTTTTCAAACATTAGAAAAAAATTCATAGTCTTCTCTTTCGGCTGTTCCCATTAGGGGTCGCCACAGCAGATCATCTGTTTCCATTTCTTCCAGTCCTCTGCATATTGCTCTGTCACACCAACCACCTGCATGTCCTCTCTCACCACATCCATAAACCTTATCTTAGGCCTTCCTCTTTTCCTCTTACTTGGCAGCTCCCTCCTTAGCATCCTTTTCCCAATATACCCAGCATCCCTCCTCAGCACATGTCCAAACCAACGCAATCTCGCCTCTCTGACTTTGTCTCCAGACTGTCCAACCTGAGCTGACCCTCTAATATACTGATTCCTAATCCTGTCCATCCTTGTCACACCCATTGCAAATCTTAACATCTTTAACTCTGCCACTTTCAGCTCTGACTCCTTCCTTTTTGTCAATGCCACCATCTCCAACCCATACAACATAGCTGGTCTCACTACCCTCTTGTAGACCTTCCCTTTCACTCTTACTGGTACCCATCTGTCACAAATCACTCCTGACACTCTTCTCCACCCATTCCACCCCACCTGTAGTCTCTTCTTCACATCTCTTCCACACTCACCATTACTTACTGTTGATCCCAAGTACTTAAACTCATCCACCTTCGCCAATTCTACTCCCTGTATCCTCACCATTTTTCTATCCTCCCGCTCATTCACACACATATTCTGTCTTAATCCTGCTGACCTTCATTCCTCTCCTCTCTAGAGCATATCTCCACCTCTCCAGGGTCTCCTCAACCTAATTCATAGTATTTGGTTTTAATAGGAAAAGGTAAGCTAGTAGTGGTAGAATTATTGAACTGGTTAATTTCCTCAACATAAAATTCAAGTTGTCACTCATTGACTCATTAGGGCTATTCCAGAATTGTCAAACTAAATCTCTTTGTGGAATCCAGACCCTTCAGTAATGTTACTGGAGTATTTCCATACCATCCCTAGGGTCCCTCCTGTTACTGACACAGCCTTTAAAAAAAGACATTATCAATCTGTAGTGAATGATATTTAAATAAAACTTTTTCTAGCTTACCCACTTGCTCCGCAAAGGTGTCACCTGTAGCTGGAACAACTGTCAAAATGTGAATTTTTTTTTTTAATTCTATTTTTTGTCTTGCAGGTTTCCATTAGGCCTTGTTTAATGAACCAGCATGGAATGATAGTTGTGAGGTAGTAATATTTAACTCCCATCTGGATTGGGTGGCCAGTCACTGTTGTTCCCTGTGAAGGGGGACATCCATTGTTGTTCCCTGGGAGAAACTCGTGTTGGATGCAAAGAATGGAGGATTTTGAGAAATCTCTGTATTACCAATAGATGCAGGTGCAGTAGGGCTTATCGCCCCCTGCATCTACCTCGCACTTGTCTTATTGATTACAATCAATATAATTTTGTCCTTTCCACCTTTAGAGTAAGCAGTTAGAACAATCTTATTAAGTCTACTGTTAAAGATCTCAAGTGAGTGGATGCCAAATGATCTATCCTGATCTAAGGACAAATCCAAAGATGACATGATAGCCTCTACTGAATAAACTAAGAACTAAAAAAGGAAAGCAGAAAGCACAGCAATGGAAACAAATAACCAGAAAAATACTGTGGTAAAGTAAGTCCAAGCACTTGGAAATAAAGTAAAATTATTCATTGAAATAAGAGTTAAGTGTTTTCATCCTTAAAGTAGTCAGGGTTCATCAGAAATTACAAGAAACTTGTACTCTACCTTTAAATAACCTTCAAAAATTTATGTGACAACATCAAAATAAAAACATGTTTGTAAATATATATTGAAAAATAATTAATGAACTAAATTCTAAAAGAAGCAATGAATAACACACACACACACACACACACACACACACACACACACACACACACACACACACACACATATATATATATATATTGCATTTTATCGTGAAGAAGATTAAAAGTTATAATTTTGTAGCTCTCAGCTTTAGTATACTGGATATTGAATTTTTATCACTAGGTCCTGTGGGGGGATCCAGTGTCTTAAGTTTAGCTGACAAGTTAGCCTCCTGTACTTGATCCTAGTTTCCCAGGGACCTCCTTCATCCAATACAAAAAAAAATTAAAACTGAAGTTTTACACATAAGGAAATGCTTGTAAAATTAATTTGTATCTTTTTGATAGCAGTGTTTGATACATTTGCTCTTAAATTCACCTTTTTAGTGTTTTTTTTTTTAAGTTATGAGTAACAAAACCCACACGACTTGTAAATATTTAAATTGTGGATTCAGTTATATATGTTTGTCCAGCAGTTTGTCGTGCTCCTCTTGTCCAAAGGAAAAACTGAAAATTTGATTAGGAAATGCAGTTATTACTTAAGCATGTATTGTTAATAAGTACATGGGGAAAACAGATTAAACTTAAATGACCCAAGGACTGAGAGTATTTTATGTCTAATGTGAAGTCAGCTGTGTTGTTGGAACACCGGATTATCTGGAATCTTCTCCTGTTCTTTTTAAACTGCCACGCAATCCATTCTTCTGAATACTTAACGACCCATTTCAAGCAGAACCAAATGACTAAAACTTAAAAATACAGACTCACTGCTTTACAGAATAATCAGGCATTTAAATAGGATAATATATCACATATCAACATATGCCTGTTTAAAATATTCCAGATACATGCAAAAATCCTTTGAACTATTCATCAGCATAAAGGTGTGCCTTTTGCATAGTGGATGACCAAGAACTAGATATTAGTCCTGTGACATGTAAGCCATGACAAAGCATGAACAGAGACAGTTGAGTTGCTAGCAAATGGAGTCAGGGAGGTGGCAGAGATATTGTGGGAAAGATTGTTGGGGCTAGCATTCTCAGAAGTGTTACCTGCTCCAACAGTTTGTGTGTCATGAAGGAAATTGTTAGGAAATATGATGACTGGCTTCAGCAGTGAACAAGGTAGAAAAGTCTGGGAATGGTAGGAAGATGTCAGGGGGGGAGGGCCTGACAGGGTTAGCTTTATGTAAGGGACACAGTTCTTCTCACCCGGGATAGTAGTCTTGGAGCTTTACACTCTTAGACTTGTTATGCATATAGTTTGGGGTTGTGGGAGTGGCTTGCTCCCATATTAGACGGTCAGGGGCTTTCCTCCTACAAAAATAAGTAAGTAAATGGCTCTGTGTTTTGTCACTGTTGGAATAATATTGTGTTGAGTAGTGACCTCCTCAGTTTGTATGTTTTGGGATTCAGAAGTAGTATGTCGATTGAACAAGAATCAATTATTTACAGTAAACCCATGTGATGTCTAGTTAAGCAGTCTGCATTATGTTATTTGTTACACGTTCCTGAAGTAAATCAACCATTACGTTATTTTTGTATTATCTTCTGAGGAGTAAGTACATGTCTCCTGTTCAAGCAGAATCAATTTCTGCTGTTCTGTTTATGGTTTTGTCTGTGTGGGGAGGCATAATTAAAGCATTGACTAGGGGTGTACAGTATGATTGTGAACAATCATTTTCAGGATAAAAAAGCAAGATTTCCTTTATTTCATGAAGACTAAGAAGTCCCAGTGTTCTAGTAGGATCGAAAAACTACAGGACCGGCCACGCCCTAGTATAGGGGATGTCATAAGGCGGAACAAAACAGTACAATGCCTGGACATGCAGGGGTTTTAAGTATTTTAAAAGTACACAGATGTTTACATTTATTAATAGGACATAAGTAAAAGTGCAATGTATTTTATTTTTTCAGATTGCTTATGTCTAGTTTATGGAGATAATTCCTATATTTAAATCTAAATCCTATAATTTAGATTTTTTTTTTGGTTTTGTTTTTAAGTACAAGTTGTATTGTCGGTTTGTTTAATTCTGATGCAGATTATTACTGCATTCAAGAACATAGAACCTTCAAGTTTAACTTTCCTGCATAACTCCAGTTTTTATGTCATTCTCATCACAAGTGCTAAAAGAAGAGAACAGTCCTTCGTTGCCATGAGCAGCTTAAAGAGAATGATTCCCGCAAGTGAAGTAAAAGCATAGAGAGTGGGAATATGTTTGTTGAAATTGAAAATATTGTTTGGCAAGTCCCCATATTCTTTAACAGTTGCTTTTTTATGACATATGAACACTAGTAGGTGTTAGAACTCCAAAAGTCAAAGCCCCAGTGTTGAAGTTTAGTACAGAAAACTGTGGAGCAAAGCACTTGTTTGAGTCAAAAGCAGATGATATTGTTCACTACTATAGTGTGAATGCACTGAAAAAAAAATATCTTTCCAAAGCAGCAGTGCAATCGGTTATGTTCACAAAAGAGAAACAGTGGGGATTTTCTGACACAGGTCATGTATGAATGCACCTGTATTTGACAAACTGAAGCAGTTGTCTTCATTGTTATGACATCACTGGAATTAAGTTCTATATACTATGCCAGCCCTTACCAAAAGAAACATTGTTTTGATAACAGCCACACACTTGTTTTGCAGCCATTATCACAGAATAAACGTTTGATGACAAGTCATGGATGTCTTGTATGCAAGTCCAAACTTTTAGGCTTGACATGACCTGCACTTGTTGAAATACACATTTAGGGCAAGGTTATGAAGAACTCTGTTAAGTAACTACCCTTCCAGTTTTGCATAAAAATCATGATGTAAGATAACATAGTCCAGTAATGATGTTCATTAACACGTATCTTCACATTAAATATATCTGGTGTAATATCATATGTTTTCCAGTTGGACAAACCACAAATGCAACAATAAATTTTTTTTACGTAGAAGCGCAAATTACTTGAAATCAGTCAGTTCAAAATCAGTTGCTCAGACTTAGTTGCTGAAAGAAACACTTTCCAAATAGTCTCTGCGTTCATGAAGGTAAGAATCAAAGTTTTAAACTTGAGTTTGTAAGAAGTCTACTTATATAACAACACCTTTTGATGTTATCACATTTTACATTCGTTTTAATCTATTCAAGAATAGAAAGCACATCTCATTCTCTTTGTAATGTGTTTGGATAAGCTGTCTAAGCACAGGGCTACCGTGGACACAGCTATAAATCACTCCACTATTACAAATCATATTCTGTATAGCCTTAAAAGTTATTCTGTTATCTTAAAAATATGTCCATTGATGTTACTTATTCCCACTAGCATATGCTTATACAATTCTGACATTTCACATTTCCTCTAATTGTACTGCCCACAATATTCTTTGCATTCATCATTATCATCAACACTCTTTTTTCCATCTTTTACATGACCTAGGGGTGTCTTGTCAGCTGCAGCCATCTCTCTGTACTCAGTACCACTCTCCTTCCTTGTTTAACAGTTATACTCCGGTGCCACAGTCTTGTGTTATGCAATGCATTCATCTCGTGACTCGACATCCTTGCTTCCTCTTACTATCTACTTGTCTCTCTCAAATCTCCTTTGCCATATGAGTTTCTGCTTTACTGTACATGTGACCAAACCATCATAGTCTGTCTCCCTGACTTCCTCTACATTTCGAGCTACTTTACATTCAGCGCAGAAGTCCTCACTTCTTCATTTGTCCCATAGTGTGCATCCTACCACCATTCTCAGGCACTTCATCTCCATCACATTAAACTTCAGCAGTTGCTGTGCCTTTTCCAATGCATGTTTCCATGCCATGCAGAATCTTGTCACACTACTGTTTTGTGCACCTTACTTTTCAGTTTTCTGTCACACAGTAGCCCTGATATCTCATGCCGGTTAGCTGTAGTATTTCGGATTCTAGTTTTGCTTTCCCTTCTCCTCAGTCATAAACCCAGATATTTGAAGCTATTAAACTCTTCTATTTTCCATTGTTTTCAGCTTCCTCTGACCTTCTGTCTTTGCTTCCATAACCATTTCTTTCTTTGCTTTCACTTTCATCCCATGTGCCTTCAGCTTCTCATTCTAATCCTGTATCATTTAGCTGAAGTTCTTCCTCCAGGTTTGCTTATAGTGCTACATCATCTGCATTAAGCATCTTTGTTGATCAGTATCCTCTAGCCTTTTTGCTGATGTAGTTTAGCACCAGCATGAACAGACGAGGGCTCAGAGCTGAACTGTGATCCACACTTGGTCCCCATTAATGACAGCTATGGGGATTTAACCAATGATTTCAGACAAAACTTCATCAGACATGAACCAGCACCATGGTGTAGTGAGATAAAGCCCTAAATAATGTCCAGGTCACCATTGTTTGATTAATGTCTTGGGCATCTGAGGTTCTTGCAGGGAGTGATGGGTGGGTATTCTTCAGCAACACTCCCTAATGGAAGGCATGATCCAAGGAGAGGAGTAGCCCTCATATGAGGTTGGGAAATGTAGAGGACGGTGGGGTCTCACGTATGGAAAGGGCATGGTCCAGACCTAGGCAGCTGCCTATGGCATGGTGCTTGCTGGAGGGTCCAGCTACAACTTGTAATTTTAAAAAATGTTCCTGCTCATAGCCACAGACACAACATTTGTAAGTTTTATTTTTCTGCTTGCTGTGAATGCCTCCAGTGAGACACAGTAGAACAAAGGCTTATAGAATGGTGCAGATCTATGTGGGCAATGCCACAGATAGAGGCATTATCTAGTTAAGTAGATTGTTCAAATTAATACCCAGTACCTTAGCTACTGAAGATGATAACCTTAATCCTCCACACAAACTGCAGACTTCCATTAACTGTTTTTAAATCACTGAGGATTGGAGTTTGGTGGAAAGAAAGGAAACTGTAGTGTGTCATCATATGAGCCATGTGATCCTTTTTATATTTATTCTGTTGAATGTTGACAGTGTGTTTATTATTTAGCTCTGAGTAAACCGGACAGCATGATGTATATGAGTTTATGTTAGTGTTTTAACTATGAATACATTTTTCATTTAGCTTGTTTTTGCAGGGGCACATGTGCAATACACTGTGTTTGGGCTAAAACAGTTTGTCTAGCACTTGGTGCAGATGAGTAATGCTATGAGCTGTTAAAGAGCTGCTACATGTATTACACTGTTTGATTCCCTCAGCTTTCATTTGT
Source organism: Protopterus annectens (assembly GCF_019279795.1). NCBI lineage: Eukaryota > Metazoa > Chordata > Ceratodontiformes > Protopteridae > Protopterus > Protopterus annectens. The sequence continues at coordinate 692,396,413 of NC_056743.1, forward strand.
TTTCTAGGTGACTCTGCCAAGATACTTCACCAGACAGTACTCTTGAGCTACTCCTGAAAAGGGACACTTGTATTCAGCGGGCTGTCCCAGGCCCTTAGCAACTGCTTTATACATTTGTCTTTTGAATTCCTGCATCCTTCACATAGGTGCTAATTAGTACTTCACTATATGCTACTTGAATATGAATTCCAGCATGTTTATTGGGATGCCATGGGCATTTTCATTATGGTTTTTCATGCTGTCTGTTTCATTGTGAGAATATTTTGTTTTGTTAAAAAATTTCTGTCAGTGTTTTGTCTGTAACATTTGAAGTACAGTTCAACTGAAATTCAAACATCTGTGATAATTGTAAAAGTAAAGAAGAAAATAGTATGTACACTGACAGGTTTAGAATGAGTCAGCCAAGTAATGGGACATTTGCATAGCTGGTGGGAGGTCTGATTCATTACCCTGCTGCATAGGCCCCATTTATTCACAATCTGTCTCTGAGTTTGGAGGTGTATGTTTGCAACAATACAACATTATTAGCCATTCAATTAGGTCAGACCTGTACTGAGTGATGTCACAGGGGATAGCTATTCTTCATGACAGAGAAGATGTAGGAAAGTCCAAATGAGGTGTAGGTGTCCTGCAAGTATGTAAGCCCAGCTCCCATAAAAAAACAGTATGTTGTATGCAGTAATACTTCTGATTTTTGTATGACTTGTGGGTTGTTAAAAAAAAAAGCTGCTGCAACATTTATATTGTCTTTAATGTTTTGCTTTAGTCATTGCTCTAAAGAATAACTGACATCATTAGTATGTCTGGATTGTGTAATATAGTCCAAACATGTTGCATTTTGGTAGTCTAAACATATTGCATTTTAGTAATATATATTGCAGTGCCTTCTTTACAGCCTCCAGCAACTACAAAAGGGTTGACATTTGTCATGTCATATAGTCTGCATTATCTGGAGTGATGATCAGAACTGCCTGATCATCAGCATCCATTATACAGTCACTGACTTGTATTACTATGATACAGTCTTCTTCACAAAATCAGATTGTAAGAATTTCTGCATTTAGTTGAAAACTGTTACTCTGGCAGTTGACAGAGAGGACTAAAGCTCTATGCTGGCAGTGAGGTGCTCCCTGTAGGAAGGTTCAGGGTTTGAATCTTTCTACCTTCAGTTACCTAATGCATGACATTGAGCAAGTCACTTAATTAGCAATTGGGAATCTAGACTAGACTCCTTAAAGATCTGTAGGAATGAATCTGTTATTGTTTGCCAGCCATTCCTTGTTGCATGACTGATCTACTTTAGGAAATGGTAATATCACCAGCACACCATTTTTAATGCAACATAGGCAACTTATTCTCCAAGGGCAGCAGGCGCTGTATTTGTAGATAAGGCACTGAAATGCAAAGTTGTTAGTGGGAGTTTAGCATAGTGGTTAAGCTGTTTACCTTGCAGATACAAAGTGCAGGGTTTGTTCCTCCCAGGGGATAATTGACTAGCCTTATAAAGGTCAACAAAAGCAGTTAACCTAGTACTAATCTATGAACCTACACAGTGGCATCTGTATTAGTAATACTTTCCTTTAATGTTGAATTCAGATTACTTTTATATCTGCAGAGATTTTGCATATTGCTTTAGTGTATATGTTATTAAACTGTTCTGCACATGGCTAGATTATATGGCATGATGCTTGTGATCTTTGTACAGTTTCAAGTTGTTCATCCAAAGTGAACAGTAATGCACATGTAATTTTATTTCTTCATAACAATAAGGGGTGTACACAGTCAACAAAATGTGTATAATTGCTGATTGAGAAGGGGCTATCTAAGGGATGAAAGCACCTTGTGCTTTTATGTGGTCAATTTTAAACAGTATTTAATATGGCTTTGCAAGACTATTTTGTGTGTGTACGTGTGCTTTTGTGAGTGTGTGTGTGTGTTTGTGTGCGCGTGTTTGTGCGCGCATGTGTGTGTGTGTGTGTGTGTGTGTGTGTGTGTGTGTGTGTGTGTGTGTGTGTGTGTGAGAGAGAGAGAGAGAGAGAGTTAAGTTGGAATACACTGGCTACTGTGTGTTTGTGTGAAACAAAGTTGAAATATTTGACTTTGGTCATTATTATTTTTTTACATAGACATCTGAAAAGGATGCGGTCAATAATGTAGTTATAATTGATGGGTTTGGTGGGTGTCTGTGAATAAAAATGACTGACCCTGCTAAGCTAAAAAAGTTAGTCATTAATCTGTTTTTGCAGGACTAGTATGCATTTGTATAAAGCAAATTGGAATATGTGCACTGTGGCCATTTTTATCACAGTCAGACGTGATGTGCTCATAGTCTATAAAATGGTTATAATTGTTGGGTACAGAGTTTACTGGATTTTAATGATATCAGTTTGAATGGCCTTTTATGGTTGAAATGTTCTGAAATGGGTACTTTTGTCATTATTGGTTCATACATTTTGTTTCATTGCTTACTGCTTACTGGAAAAATGTTCACAGCTACAAATTTAAAACACAGTCTAACAGATTCTAATTTTAAATAAGCTCTGTATATGTAATAAAATATACCCCCATGAGTATAGATAACACTGCCCCTAGCTGCCTTTAAGCTCCTCACTGGCCCTGGCTTGAAATTCTACATTGTCAGAGAGGAGAGTGGATTGCTGGTAGACCCAGTGAAGGACATAAGGCACTGGGAGAGCTGTCAGGTATGACAAGAAAGGGACAAAAAGAATATTTAAAAAAAAAACTTCACCAGGCATAATGGTCTCATCATAATACTTCACCGTCTTCTTGTGGTCATATATAATACTTCATCTTTGTGTGATCAAACTATAGGTAACAACAAAACCTGATTGTATTAATGAGATAACATTGTCATATCTCTTCATATATGGTTGTCTGGAGAATACTTTTGCCCACAATTCAATTTTTGAAGGGTTTGATCCAGAACTTCTTTACCATAACTGTACCCTGTAGTTTAACATAAATACACTCCACCTTCCTTTTGAAGTCACACTCAGTTGTGAAGAACCTTTGAGGCCTTATAAATTAAGCAAAAGCTAAGGAGTTGATTAGCTTTCTGAGATGATCATTTCTGTTGTGCAAAAAAAAAATCTCTGATGCAGTATATTTCTTATGTACTTTGCTCTCAGTTGTTTCTTTGTTAACAAAGTTACATTTAAACCAGTAACCAGTAACCTAATATGAATGTGTACAAAAGTTGATCTGCAAGCCAAAATGATTGGTCTACAAATGTCCCAACAAATCTTCACATTAATTATGGGGACTTTGCAAAATAAATAGCTGTACTAAAACTGTAATTAGTTGCAAACCATCTTTTTGAAAATGCTGTATGTAGATCAACTGAGAAAAATATTTGGGTATTATGTTTCAAACCTTGCATTAATTGCTGTGCCTTTTAACTGTAAACAGAATTTATGATAAAAAATGATGAGGGCAAATATTCTGTAACATGCAGAAGCTTCCATTCCATTTATATGGACAGTAACCCCATGCAAGTTATTCTCATCAGGATCCTAACATTATGTGACAAAGGCTGGGTAAGTTAATTTGGACTATCCAAATTCAATGACTTTAGTTTGTTTCTGTAAAATAATTGCTTTAGTTGCATTTGCTTTTTTGTCTCCTTAATCACTTATGCTGTGGCACCATGGGCTTTTAATCCATTAAATAAAACATGTACTTTAATGAATAGCACTGCTAAGTACTCTTTGAGCAAACTAATATTCACACATTTGTACAAGTCAGTTCAAAATGAAACATCGTATAACAATTTTAACTAGATTATATCTTGTGAGGCAGACTGCTGTTTGGATTAACAGTCTGGTCTAGGGCAGTGTCCCATATTGTTATCCCTTTTTTCCTATTGTAGTATGCATGAGACACAATATCAGTTAGTCTGCGCTCTTATATGATGACAGTAGCAGTCATGGTTTTCAGATGATTACTTTGGTCACAGATGAAATCAGATGAGAGTTAAAGAGGGTGAATATTATGCTTCTTTGATGCTGATGTTCCCATGCCTGTACATTCTGTGTTGTTACTGTACAAATGCCTGAATTAATGGGGTTTGCTGCAATGTAACGAGATCACCAGGGCTGACCATGTGTAGATGGAGTGGAGCTGGTATTAATCCCATAGCTACAAGAAATGTCAGATCAACACAATGTGGCTACAAGTGAGATGTTGATTGTTACCGAGAAAGGGACTGTGTAACCACTTGCTCTGCTAGAAATCTAAATGCATAAGAAAGAAAGCGGTTCCCATTTATTACTCAAATATAAATTGTCTTGACCACTGTGCTTGAAAAATCAAGAAGTAAAAACATCTACATTATGTGAGGTGAAGCAAACATTCTAATAAAATTATTCTGTAGAAGGATGAAACTGTAAACACTGCACTGTTAACTTAAATTATTCCATTTTATATGTGAAAAACCGATGATACTGAAAGTGCTTGAAAATATTTTTATAGCCACATTTAATATATAAAGTGTGAAAATTTAGTGCTCTGTAGAGTAGACAATTTCTGTAAACATATTTTTGCTGGCATATTCTAAAGAAAATTTACCACTTTTTAAATTGTGCATTAACTTGATAATTTTCTAAGTTTAGTAGAATATGCATGTGATTGCCTATGTGTAGTCATTGCACTTCCTGGAAGCTGGTATTACTTGGAGCAAGCACTGCCTGACTCACTGAAAACGTGGGCACATTATGTGATGTTCACAAGGATTCTTTGTGCTTGTGCTAAAACTAGCATCCTTACGTACAGTGACATATACTTAAATGTGAGCAATTATGCAGCAAAAGTCATTTTGATAAATAATTTAGGTTAGCTGCTGAAATTGTCCAGATACTGATTATTTATTGATTTAATTAAAAAGTGTTGAAGAAGACAATAAATCAATGAAGGTTTAACTTTGACATTACATGATAATGTTAAAGTGAATTGTGTTGTATGTGAGTGGAGCAGAGATAGCAAAAATAAATACCCCCTTATGTATTTTCCAGCTGACCATCAGATGATTGGTATTGCTTCAGCGGCTCCTAACCTTAGTTTTCACAATACTATGTCTCACCATCCCCAGGTTTGTTTCATTTCCAGTTGTGGGTGTGTTGCATAACTGACCATGGCTGTTTTACCCATTAGTTGACCCTGCAGTGCCCATCAGTTAGAGGATACATAATCACAGCAGTTGAGGGCAAGGGTGTTTCTTTTTTAACAAATTTTATTGACATCTAGAACACCATGTACGGACCTTGCAGGCACTATTATTTGGACATGGGACTTAATTTTTTTTGTCACGCTTTTGTTAAAAGCATAGGACTGAAATCACCCTGAAATGGTAGTAAAATAATTGTTTTCCATTAAATACAGATGTTTCATACTCTGAAATTAAAACACTGCATATACAGGTCTTCGGTTAAAGTGGTCTAACCATCTCTTCAGTTATTATTTGATGGACTTCAAAATCCAAAGACAGAGGCTTTTTTAATTAGTTAGTAAATACTTGAAAATGCCCAAATAATTTTAAAAGTTTCAAGAAAATATAAATGTCTCCTTTGTATTCAGATAATGCAAAAATACTTTGTAGATTTAAGTCCTTCTTTACCAGGAAACTGTATAGATTCTTTGTGTCTCAGTGTGACAAGAAGTTATAAACAGAGCAGCTTTGCACTCATTCATGTCTAGATTTGCTTATGTATTTAACTTTGATATTTCAGTCATTTGAATTGCTGCCTTTTTTTCATCATCCAGTGACCTCCTTTTTAATTTTTTTGTTTTCAGCACTTGCCCTGGCAATGAACAGAGATGGGTCCAGTGGTGGAGTAATTTACCTTGTAACTATTACCAGTAAAGGAGCTGAAGAAACTGTTATCACAGCCAAAGACATCCCAAGCTTTTATGATGATTGAATGAAACAGTGGTTCCAGTTCTTTGGTTCCAAAGCATGCACTATCATTTTTAAACATCTCACCATTAAGAGGCAAAAATTGTTTATGTATGCACTGGATTCACATTGGTTTCTACAGCTAAATTTAACTGGGTGACTTTATATAAACCACTCAGAATGTTGTGATATCAAAAGCATATTACTCTGCTTATGAAAAATGTATCACTGCATCTACGAACAACCAAAAAATGTACAGAATTCTGTGCCCTGTTGATCTTTTTAACAGGGTTCACTGCATCAAAGTAGATATTTAAAGTTTTGGGGGCAAGAGAAAGGGATTCTCCAACAGATAACTGGATTTAGTCTTTTTTATAAGATTTCAGTAAAGTCAGTTACAATGAAGAGTTTTTACTTCTTATTGTATAGCTGATTAAAATAGATTGTAAAAATAAAATTTTGAAAAACACTGTCTGTTTGTAAAGTGTCACAAGCTATGTTTAACATTTGCACATGTCTAGCACATTTTTTTGCATACAGAATTAGTTGTGTGTTCACATAAAAGTTTTAGGAGTTTGAACTGAATACACATTTAGATACTGACACTATGAAAGCATTGTTTGGAACAATATTTCCAATTTTTTTCAGTTGGTTAGGGTTTGAGTATCATCAGTGAGTGATGACATACACACAGTGGAAATTCTGTTCAGGTATAGAAAATTGTAGAAAACAAATTGTACGAAGTTGAAAACCATGGGTTAAACATAAGGGAATATTCCTGTAGAATAACCAAGGAAAGTTAATAATCTTCAATTTGAATGCCATTTTTGTTCATAATGGTACAAAAGGAAAATTATTTGGTTGGATATGATGGTACCTTTTGTCCATATCTGTCAGCAGTTTCTGTTAGTGGGACCCATACTTTTGTGCAATACAATTATTGTGTAATAGCAGTTTCCTTTTGCCAGCTTTAATGAAGCTCTGCAGAGATACTGTCCTTCTCTACATATCCTGCCTGTCTGCACAGAAACATCCATAGGTGAGTAGCTTGGACACCTTCTCTGGAAGACTGAAGACTAGTTAGTACTAATCATAAGGCTGGAAACCTTGTGAGTAGGTGCTGCTAATGTTCCATTTTATACTATTTTACAAATGCTGAGCAGTTATATTCCATACCAACCAGTTTACAGTTTCTATAATACTTTTTGACATAAGTGAGTCTGTTTTTAAAAGAAGGATATGGAACACTGCAGCAAAACCTTTTTCAGTTTTTACCAGTCAGTGCTTTGTATATCAATATACTGCTGGTGCAGGCAAAATTAAATATCACTAGAGGTAAATGAATGCAGCACCCCAGAGATGCACAGAACTCATTTTTACTGGATTTTATGCGCTTTGTGTTTAGTACTACATAGCCTTTCCCAGAAGCAAACAGGAACAGTTAGAAGCATTAGCTCAATAGACAGTCTGATTCTTTGTGTCTGTCCAAAGTATAGGGGAAATGAAGGTCCCCTTGTAATGTGATTAGGTCCATGGGGGGAGTATCATGAACAACAGGCTTCTTCTGAATGTGCACAAGTATAAATAAGTATACTCTGCAGTTTGATATACAGACTGTGACTAGCTGGATGTGTTTCAGAGAGCAGAGCTGTGCTAGGCAGAGACTTATCTTTATGGGAGGCATGCTGCAATAAAAAGTTTATGTTGAGTGGTAAAAATATGGAGTACATCCACCCATGAAGACATGTTGGGTACAGCCCTTTGTCAGACATGTTGAAGTGATATTGTTAACGTATTTTAAATGTTTAGCAGTTATGCCTGGATGGCTTTTTATCGCTTACTGCTAATGTTTTAGACAAAAACAGTTGAAATGTCATGCTAACGGTGCAGATAATCTTAAGTAATTACAAACCTGGACATTTCCAGTGCTTCTCCTTTGGGGGACAGATCATTACAAGGTATGACTTCTAACAAAATTTAAGTGGAGTGCTTAAATTACAGGAACCTACCTTGGTTAAAAATAAAACTTTGTCGTCGCCCCCCCCCCCCCACACACACACACAAACACACACACACATATTTAGTGTGAGAAGCAGAAGTAATAAAATGCTAAAAGAAAGTTCCTTCTAAAAATGCTCAGAACTACATCAGCTAAAATCACTCTCAGATTTTGGAACTGTTGGGGTCAGTTGATTTAAGAACCTCCTTTATCCTCAGAACTAAAACAACCATCTGTTATGAAAAAATAGTAACAATATTCTATGACAAAGAATATAGACTTTGTTCCAATATACTCAGTCAAGGTACCTGTTGAAAGCCCAGTGGCTGCTATAGCAATCCTAAGAGTACTGTGAATTTAACTGTGAATAGGGAGAGTATATACTAATACTGAGATTGCAGTATCTATTACCTACAGTCTTGGAGCTAGTACTGTATGAAATAAAACACATATATGTTAATATTACAATAAGCACCTCCTGTACATGTTAGGTTTGGAATGTTTGCTTACAAGGCTGTGTGGCTGAGTGACTCCATCTGTGTTGAATCTCAGCAGTACCAAAATCTAAGTAGTGTGTATTGTTATCACAAAAAAGGACATTTAAAACAAGGTTGTGACTTTTTAAAATAATTCTGTTGGGCATATGTGCACCTTTATGGTGTTTTTTTTACTGCAGGAAGAATAATAGTCAAAATCAAAGTTGCACTGAGCTGCACCTGCTGATGTTCATACCTATTTATATTGATGTAAAATCAAATAAATTCACTGGAACCATGCTAGCTAAACAAGATCCAAGGAATTATACAAAAATCCAAATTTATTACAAACCTTAACATTTTAGTTTTTATTGTTTTATTATTATTTATATTGATGTGGTACAATGAGAGGTTATAGTACATGCCAAAGATGGCATAGCTTTTTTAATGCAGAGGATGCTTTTTATCTACTTTCTTTATTTTGCTGTTATCACTATTATCAATGATATTTGGAGACTTCAGGGTAGTGTTTTTTTTTCCCTGTTGATAGGAATATTTTCCCAACAGTTGCCTAAGACTTTGGTGCCCCAGTCATTTTTCAGAAGGTAATGCAGTGGTACTGCCTCTGTATGTTGCAATTTTGAGCCTTCTGATGGCTGTTTCATTTACTTATAGTAGAACCATTATATACTCTGCTATAAAATATATGCTACAGAAGCTTTAAAAATTAATTCCTGTTTGAGTATTCTGTATTTTAACACATTACATCATTTTTGTCTTCTCCAATGATGAGTTGCAAAGTTAGGATTAGATGAGGACTTGAAGGCAAATCTTACAAAATCATTAGTAAATTAATATTACAGTATGATTCAATAATCAGTGGTAAGTTACATTATGTAATAAAATTTCATCTTGCTTTTTATAGTTAATTACTATGTAAGGAGACTGATATATGATTTGTTGAAGCACAGTATAATACTTGGAAAAATTTTTCTAAAGAAATACCTTTCGTAAGTCTGACTTTTTTGTTTACTATTACATCTGAAGAAAAATCAAGAAAACATTTTTGCTTTTGTTTTTATAGCACAATACCTATATTTTTAGATGTCGTAGTGACTTAGTCAAGTGAGATAACACTAGCATCTCATCGATGTAGCAGAGCTACATTGTTGCTGTTGCCTTTTAATGAAAACGCTATGCTCCTATTTGCAGCCATTTGTAAGTTTATGTTCTTAGTGTATTTGTCCTGTGTAAATTCGTTTGTACTCTTGTGGAAATAACTTTTTTATTAAGGATGTCTCAAGAAAGCATGCGGCAAGAACTACTATTTTTTTTCTAACCAACAGTATATGCTTCTTGTTATTAACACACTATTTCTGTACTGCCTTACATTGCCCGTTGTAATATGTACATCTCTTGTTAGATCTATGGCTGTACAGCTGTTTATCCCCTTTCAGTGAGACTTAATTTCCCAAAAGATTGATGCCAGAAGGTGCATAGTTTAGAGAAGTGGTTCTTTCAAACATTATGCTATATCACCCAACCCAGCCTTAAATACAAGCCCTTGAAACTGCTGCATCTCAGAAACATTGGAAATAAGCTGTTCGAAGTGATACTGGAGTTGCAAGAACAGTTTTTGCGTAATAAACCCTAGCATGAATATTTTACATTTTCATATCTGAAAGCTAGGAAGTTTCAATAGATCCAAATAAAAGGGAAAGCAGTAGTAAACCTGGTCAAAAGTAGGCAAAGAAACAGTTCATAAATAAAAAAAACTTCAACCAAGAACTTCAGACCACAAGTTTCAATAGATCCGATTTGTGCCGCCATCAGACTTCCCAAGTTAAAAAAAACACCGGACTCCTCCAGCAAACCACTAGCCCAACAACGGAATGAAATAAAACTTTTATCATACAAACTTTTTAATCTTAGCACTTTCTCCTTCAAATAAAGGTATCATCAGCAATACAAAACATTTAAATGCACCTTCAATTAATAAACTATCTAATCAAAATGCTTCAAATAAAACCTGTCATCACTTAAAGTGACAATATAAAAAGACATAAAAACATTGTGAATTAATTCAATTTTAGCAGCTCTAGCTTTTAGTATGCAGTTTAGGGACAGCATATCATTTAACCCAGGTTTGTCAGTAGCATCAAGCTGGAGCCACCAATTTAATTATTTTTGCTCTAATAAAAGTTTGCTGTCCCCCTTCCCCCGCACTTGTCATGCATACTCTGTCTATAATAAAAAATAAAAACCTTTTAACCTGTGAGCAATATAATGTGTGCTTATAAAGTGCATTAGAAAGTCTGGATTTTTTAAAATCCTAAACATGTTTGTAAATTCGCTCTTTAAGCATCCTAGTGGTTTTACCTACATATAATGCTGAGCACACCAAACAGGTAGCCAAATAAACCACCATTCTTGTTGTACAGTCATATATTCCAGGGCAAGTAATATGTGTACATATTTTAACTGAGGACTCTTGGGGTTTCTTTGTCTGAAGAAGTTCATGTATTTTCTGAACGAAAGTGCTAACAATAAACTTGTTTGAATTCTACAGCTTGCTGCCTATTTTTGTTTTTCCTTTCAATAAATATTTGAGACATTCCTTTTTTGATGATAATCTTCAGATATTGTGAAATACAGAAAATTGATGGTGTCTAATCCACAAGTGGATGGAAATTTTAGAAAACATGTAGAAGCATATAACTCTGATAGAAATTCATCAAAAGTAGAAATATCACCATTCCCCAAATAAGTATACCATCTAAAAATCTATAGTAACAAAATAGTTTATTAAAGTGTGATGAAGTGAAGACCTCTGTGTGTTGCTAATCTGCTAGCACCAATTTAGTGTATGTGGGAGCACTTCTCATCCTCATTGCTACACATGTTATCTAGTGATAAAATTCTCCATCAAAATAAACCAAGTACTTTTTAGGACCATTTCTAAAAAGTCACTTAGAATATATACTTCATTCATATTCTTTGTTTTATCAGTGAGTAACATATTATAAAAAAATATTGCATTCCTTAATCATGTGGAATTGCAGAATACAAATTAACAACATCAAAAGTGTTAAAATGGCATTCTTTAAATGGAATAGTATTCAATAAATGTCAAGAATCACTTAAATATGTTTCTCATTTTCCACTAACCCTTTACAACGCACATCTACACATATAGCAAGTGGGGCAGTTTCGATTTCTCTCTAAGTGGAGGGTTATGAACATTTTTGTGAACCTTCGGTATTCCAGAAATAGCTGGAATTACCGGCTTGTCCACTTTTACAAAATCTAATACTTCTTTTGACATAACACCTTGAAAAAAACAGATCATTTAAATAAAAGTCAATCTTTCAATGCGCAATGTTGATTTCATTTTTAGATACCAAACTATATGCACTGGTATCATTTAGTAAATCCAACATCTTACTTGCATAAAGGAGGAAATCCATAATAGCAGCTCGCCCCACCTTTATCCAGTTTCATAACATGGATATTTTTGCTGCCCTTGATCTGGACGAACACTTCCCTTTCTTCAGGCATTAAATTATCTCTAATTATCTTATTATTCTTCAATAACTGCCTGAGATTACCTTCATATAATCTCTCACAGATACCATAGGGCAACTTGATAGAAAAAAGTATTTTTTTATGCACTAGCACCTGTACTGTATTCTGCTTAAATATCCTTTCAAGTTCAAGATAACTGTAATTGAAAACTTTAAAACCTTTGTTGGTAATGATTTTACATGAAGGATGATCAATAAATGTCCAATCATTAGGAAAAAGTCCCAATCAGTTCCCCTTTTTGTTGTTCATAGGTTTATACTAGGCTATCTGCCCTAAGTCATTTATAAGCCTAGCCCAAATTTTTGTGGCTTACGCCACCCCTTATATGAAAAAATACTGTGCCCATTAGTTTGTTGTGCCTCTGTCCAGCAGTGACACAGAGATGATTCCTGGGGTAAACCTACGATCTCCCATCCACAGGTCAAGATTTCTCTTGAACAGAGCCAGCGAGGTGCTCTGCCTCACATGGACCGGGATTTTATTCCACAGCATAGGGAATCTCTGAGTGATAAATCTATCCCTCCAGCACGTCCTATTTATGTCCATGCTAAGGTTTAAGTCGCTTGCTCTAGTGGTTTTGGTGGATTTGGATTTTTTGAGGTGGAGCATGTCCATTAATTCCGGGTTGGACATGGCCTTGTATGTCAGGCACATGTCACCTCTGAGCAGACGGTATGCAACTGAATAGAGCTGGAGTTTCTTCAATTTGGCAGCATATGACAGATTTTGGAGTCCCTTTATCCTTTTGGTGAGGAACTTTTGGGGTCTCTCCAATTGCTGCAGATGTCGGGTGAGATACATCCCGAATGGGGCATTGTACTCGATCATTGGTCTGATAAGTGAAGAGTACAGGGGAACAATGACCTCACTAGATCTGGATGTGAATCCCTTCATGATCAGGTAGGCAATGTAGAAGGTCTTTCTAACCACTTTAGCAATGTGAGTGTCAAAAGAAAGGCCACTGTCAACCTGGGTCCCCAGGTCCCTGATAACCTCTTCTGTGCTTAGTGGATTGCCACCTATATGGTAGCTTGGGGTTACCTTGTTTTTCCCGAAGGGTATGACTATACATTTTTGGCGTTTAACTTCAGACCATGGCTCTGGCACCAGCTATCTGTTTCCGTGAGTCCCTTCTGAAGGATATCCGTGTCCGATGCACTTTCCACTATGGTGCCCAGTTTGCAGTCGTCTGCAAACTTTGTCAGCCAAAGTCCTCCCATGTTGGCCTGTACTTCTGAGAAGTAGATGCCGAACAATAGGGGGCCAAGGACCGAGCCCTGTGGGACACCACTTGTGACCGGCTTGGAGTCTGACATAGTGCCAGCAACTCTAACCCTGTGAGTTCTGTCCTTAAGCCAGTTTGCAACCCATCTTGTGACATATGGGTTTACATTTAAGCTGGTAAGTTTTTCTACAATACCCGAGTGGGGTATTGTGTTGAAAGCCTTTGCAAGGTCAAGGTAGGCTGTATGGACTGCCTTTCCCTCATCAATGGCCTTGGTGACTGTTTCGAAGAAGTCGACCAAGTTCAAAAGGCATGATCTTCCCTTGAAAAAGCCAAACTGGGTTGGGTCCAATGTCTGCAAGTCCCCTATATCTTTGTTTATAAGCTCCATTATGATCCTCTCCATAGCTTTGCAGACTAGACTTGCTAAGCTTATGGGGCGGTAATTACCAGGGTCCGTAGAGGCACCGCCTTTGTGGAGTGGGACCACAGTTGCCGTATGCCACTCCTTGGGCACGTATCCTGTGGTAAGGCTGAGATTAAACAGCTGCCTTATGTGTGGGTTTAATTCCTCATTTAGCTCGTGTAGCACACAGCCGGGGACACCATCCAGTCCCATTGATGCTGTGTTTTTAGCTTTAGAGAGCAGCTTTCACCTGCGCATTTGAGATGTCTGGGAGGCTACACTTCTCTGGGATAGTTATCTCTCCTTTAGGGGGGGGGGGTGAAGTTTGCACTGAACCTGTCTGCCAGTATGTTGGCAATGTCTGTGGGTTCAGTGATTTTTGTATCATTTTGGACTAATTCTGAGCATATCTGGGAGTTTCCACCCAGGTTCCTAACATAGCTGAAAAAGGCCTTATGATTGCCCTTTGAATCCATGGCAATTTTTCTCTCAAAATTGGCCTTAGTTGATTTTATGAGTGCTCATATTATTTTACTAATAATGATCAGGGGTGTCTTCCCTTTTATGGATTTTGTTCTATCATGTAATAGCTTTCTCCTCTTATTGTAAAGTTTGTTAATGGCTGGGATCCACCAGACTGGACGTTTGCCCTTTGTGGAAAGAGTCTTGGTTTTATTTGGGATTGCCTGATCCATGCAGTCCTGGAGGTGTTCATAGAAGGCATTTGTAAGGGCTTCCGCAGCTTGGGTTGTGGTTTCCACTGGCTCAGGGGCCTTGAAGGATACCACACCAGTCTTGAGTAGTGTGAAGTTTGCTTTAGAGAAGTTCTTCACTGTGGTCTTTTTTGTTTGGGGTGGGGGCTGGATGTGGATTTCCAGTGAGATTAGTTTATGATCAGATCTCACCAATGAGGGATATACTTCCGGTATGGAGCATTTTGTCCCCATGTTTGTGATAATGAGATCTAGTACATTTTCTCCTCTCGTGGGAACAGTGACTAGCTGTTCCATGGCATTTGAATTTATGAACTCCAGGAACCGTTGGGCTAGAAAGGGCTTGAGTAATGTTCCCAGTCTATATTCGGGTAGTTGAAGTCACCCAATATGATGGTGTTTGGAGATACATTTATACCCTCCAGTGTCTTCAGGAAGGCTGTGTGGGGTTCCTGAGTTTGAGAGGGTGGCCTGTAGCATGCTACAATTTGTAGAGCAGTTTTGCCTATGGTTAGTTGCACCTGGATGGTTTCGAAGCCGTGCGTTGCCACCAACCTGGAGGTGTGGGTATCCTTTATGAATATGGATACACCCCCTCCTTTTGTGGTGTGGTCCGGGTTTTGGGGCCGGAACGCATGATATGAGGTAAAACCTAATAGTGCCGGGGTGCTCTCCGGAGCCTTGAACCAGGTTTCAGTTACAGCACAGACATCGATGTTCTCCATACTGAGAAGGGCCTCGAGTGCATGCATTTTGAGATTTAGACTTCTGGCATTGAGCAGCATTACCCTCAGTTTCTTCCCATTTTTGTTTTCTAGGGTGGTAGGTTTAGAATTTTGGCCTTGCCTAAAAAAGGCACTGTGGGGGTGGCAAGAGCCTTAGCCAATATCCAAAATCCCAGGGGTGACAGGTGCAAGCCGTCCCTCGCGAAGCAGCGTGGCTTGTCAAGCATGTCATCCCAGGCAGACAGACACTGGATCCCCTTTGAATGACACCAGACATTAAGCCAATTGTTAAAGCTGATCATCTTGTCTCTATATTGTGGCATCATTCTTGGTGAAGGAAGGATACTGCTCAGGGTCAGGGTCATACCTGCCTGGGCTACATAATCAGAGAGCTCCTCTATGTCTCTTTTCATGTAGTCCAGGGAGGTACGTCTCAGGTCATTCACACCAGCATGGACAATGACTGTGTCATATTTGTACTTGCCGTGGATTGACCTGAGTGCTTGTGTTATGTGGCGGATTCTAGTGCCCGATAGGCAGCTTACTGTGACCCTCTCCTTGTTCAGCCTGGTGAGTGGGACGTCAGTGTGTCTGACTATGGAGTCACCTATGACAAGTATGTTTGGTGTTGTATTTGGCCTTAAGGGCTGTGACTGCTTTGCACACTGCTTTTGTGGTTTATGTGTTGCTTGTGGGGTGTCTTGAGGTAGCAGTTGTTTGGGTGTCTGCTTTGGAGGCCTCTGCTGTTTAGGTAAATTTTACTCAGAGCCTCCGAGTATGTCTTTGTGTGTTTATGTGTTTGATTCAGTGGTGTGGTAGCATTATGTGAGGCTGGTTTTGTGGTGTGTGTAGTTGCCTTCTCCTCCTGTCTGGTCTTGCCAGTCCTGAGTTGAGAGAGCTCAGCCTCCATTTTGGCTAAATAGCTGCATCTCTCGCAAGTATTTGTGTTATGTGGGAGGAGGAGAGGGTTGTCTGTGTACATGAGGCAGTTATAACATTGCCTCAAGATTCCCAGATTCACCGGCTGGACCGGAGAGAAGATTGACAACTGACCTTTGGACATGCTAGAATAATATTGGGAATTCCTTAATAATTGAAAACAAGGGCCAGTGGGGAGTGAGGGTGTAGTGCTTTTAATTTTTAGTGCTGACTTATATAATTGCTTTAGTGAGCAAGTGCCAGGTAACTTGTTCTCCCTTTCCCTGTCCTTCTCAGCTGTTTGGGGGAATTTATCTGTTGGTTCCCAAAAGGGGGGACTCTGAAGAACATGTCTATTGGAAGGTCTTAGTTTAGTGCTCACAGATTCATCATTACCCAGATTATCAAAAACTTCAGTCTCGTTTATAATGAAGGAACTAAAATTAAACGTGTGAGCTTGTTCTTGTCACTTAACATTATAGGCAGAAAACACTTTAGTTTGGTTGACCTGTTTGGGCTTTGGATAATTTTCATCGTACTCTTGCTTATTTTTTAAATTCTGCTTTCTTATTTTGTTCTTTTTTACCAGATTGTCAACCTTGTCAAAAATATTTAAATAGTCTTGCATATATGCTGAAAATATGTTTCGATATTTGTATTAAGCTGCAACACCTCATTCTCCAAGAACTGTATTTTTTGTTCATTAGCCGCTATAAGTAATTTTAATTGATCAATTCCTGTTCGATCAAACAATTCAACCAGCTTACAGTATAAGGGGAAGTGAACAGTAACCCAACAGGAAAATTTCCACACTCTTAGTCCTCTCAGTACCTTTTTATTCTTAACAAAATCATTTATGTACATGTTATCTAGGTCTAAGTAACTGTACTTAATAAGATTCAGTTCAAGCAGTCTAATGTGTGAAATAAGGGTACCTTTACCTGTGGGCTCCTGGATCCTAAAATTAGGATTGTTGGAAAGCCATGCCTTCAGGTCAAAGTTAGGACCTTTATCCACTGGATTAGCGTGCATAGATGAATCTTTTGTTGAGCAGCAAGGTAATTCACTGCTCTTTAAATTAGCTACACCATTTCCTTCTCCCAGCACTGATAATGGAACAAACTTAAAGGGCTGCTTAAGTACCACAGTCAGGTCCCCTGGCAAGGAGTCCATTCACAGATTTTATTGTGAACTCACTGATATGAAATGGTTTATAATCTGATAATAATTATTCATATATCTGTCATTTTTACAATTTAAAGCATAGTAATTTTTTGATCTGTTGAAGTTCATTATTATATTGACAAAATAGGGATGGTATCAGTTTGTCAAATATATTTACTACAAATGCCAGTCAGCAAATACTTTCAGTTTTTTTTTTTTTTTTTGCTGGGTAACAAATCCTTTTACCCCCAAAATGGTTGAAGATTTTCACAGTAGTGGGGAAAACTGCAAGCTCAATGATCACTGAAGGTAGTTTTCAGCAACTAATATTCAAATGACATCCATAATAAATGCTTTCAGCAAATCAGTTATGTGTTTGTTTAAATAAAAGTTTCCAGATGTATTTCCCAAAGTGTAGTTTCTGTTTTAATTTGTAATCTCAGCATATGTGAAATTCCTGTGCATGTCATAAAAACAGACAGATGGGAATGTATTAGAAGTATGCAGAGGCTTTGGGAATATAGTACCACTGTCAAAGCACTAACCATAATAAAGGCCTACAGCATGAAGGAAAAAAGGAATAGGGATTTCAGCTGTAATTGTAGGCCTTGAGATAAGCCAAATTAATTCAAAGATGAGCCATGTTACCTCTTACCTTTATTTTAAAAAAGCTTTCAGGGTCAAGGCTTTTAAATTCCAACCTTAGAAGATCACAACTATCCCTGCTGTGTTACAGGGTATTTGTGAGGTTGACCAGTTAGAGAGCTTAGAATCCTTAAACAATTTGAAAAGTCTCAGTCAAAACTTATTAGTACAGACAGAAAAAATACAGAAAATTACAAAAATGCTGAAAAATTGCAAAAAAAAAAAAAAAAAAATCATACACAAACAAATGCAGAAAAAATCATCTGGAGCCCTTGGTTCATGTATCCGCCCTTTTTATTTCAGGTCCTGCTTACAGGATGGATAAGCACAGGCAAGTGTGATAAGGAGTAGGGATTGAGACAGAAGGGAGTAGAGACTGTTGTGAAAACAAGAGCTAGGAATGTATATTAGGATAAATGCAAAAAGAGATAGAGGAAGTAGTAAAAGAGGAGTTCAGCAAACTACCAGTGGGAAAGAGGAAAGAGTAGAGCAAGATAAGAGAGCATCAAGAAGGAACATAGATGGGAAAATAATAAGACTGGATGGTTTCTCATCTCATAATAATCACAGACAGGTGCAAGCAGGATCTTCACTGGTGGCTTCACACCAGCAACCTCAATGCGGGAAAACCCTTTGTTCCGTCCCCTCCAGTTGCCACAGTGACCATGGATGCCTCCCAGATGGGGTGGGGGGGCATTATCTAGACAGGACAGTCCAATGCACGTGGCAGGAACACAAGATGCATCTGCATGTCAATGTCCTGGAGATGAGAGCAGTGCTACTAGCATTGCAAGCACTTCAGAGCTTTCTTCCTCTTGGGACAATTGCGATCCACTCAGACAATATGTCGGTGGTATGGCATCTAAACTAACAGGGAGGAAACAAGTCATACCCCCTTTGCAGAGAGGCCATGTGAGTGTGGCAGTGGGCAGTGGCTTCCCAACATTTTCTTGTAGCAATGCACATTCCGGGGAAGTCCAATGTGATTGCCGACAGGTTGAGCAGAGCTATTCTGATGCCTCACGAGTGGTTCCTGAACAATCAGGTTGCGGAGCAGATTTTCCACAGGTGGGGTCAGCCTTGCTGCGACCTATTTGCCAGCCCCCTCAATACCAAATGCAGCAGCTACTTCACCCTTATCCTCCCTCAGGGAGAGTCACCCGGGGATGCTCTAGTTCACGATTGGCCCTCCGGTCTACTGTATGCCTCCCCTCCTGTTCCTCTGCTGACAAAGGTTATTCAGACAGCGCAATCTTTGGGAAGCAAAATTATTCTGATTGTTCCACACTGGCCTCATCAAATTTGGTTCCCCTTTCTCCATCCCTACCTAATGGACGCCCCCTGGATTCTGGACCCACAACCAGATCTGCTGACTCATATGTCAGGGCAGCTCCATCCCTCTCTTCAGACCCTCCGGTTGACAGCCTGGCTTCTCCACTTCCATCATTAGTCAGGCTTCATAATTTTTCACCGGAAGTGGTTCATATTCTGTCTTCCTCCCATAAGCCTTCCACCAGAAAAATCTATTCCAGTAAATGGAATAGATTTTCCATATGGGCACATGCAAGACAAATTGATCCTTATACAGCTCCAATTTTGTCAGTCCTGGAGTTCCTCTCCATGCTTTTCAACCAGGGATCAACGGCCACAACTATTAAGATCCAGTTGGCGGCTATTTCCACTTTTCACGTCGCTGATAAGCCTAGTCTCATGGCACATAGACTTTGTAAGGCATTCCTGAAGGGCACTATGCTGCTTCGTCCTCCAGTCTTTGACCCAGTTATGCCTTGGGACTTAAATTTTGTTCTACAATGTCTCACTTCACCCCCCTTTGAGCCTGCAGCCACTTGTGATTTAAAATATTTGACTTGGAAGACAATCTTTTTGGTAGCCATCACTTCAGCCAGATGTGTCTCGGAGCTTCAAGCCTTATCAGTTAGACCACCTTACTTGATTTTTCATAAGAACAGGGTTTCTCTCAGACCAAACCCTTCCTTTCTACCAAAAGTAGCTTCAGTTAGTAATCTAAACCAATCCATTGAACTACCTGTATTCTTTTAAGAGTTCTCCAACAAGGCAGAATTTAGATTTCATCAGCTGGATGTGCACAAACAATTATGATTCTATTTACATAGAATGAAGGATCTTAGAAAATCAAATCAGTTGTTTGTCTCATTTTCAGAAAACAGGATTGGGTCTCTTGTTTCCAAAGTCACCTTGTCTAGATGGATCTCCAGTTGTATTTCTTTCATTTATGCTTCAGGTGGCAGGGATTTACCATTTCGAGTGAAGGCTCATTCTACCTGATCTGTGTCTACATCTACAGCCTTTCAGGCCAGGTTGTCTATGGATGATATTTGTGCTGCGGCTACATGGGCATCTCCTCACACCTTTGTTACTCACTACAAGTTAGATTTGGTGTCCAGAGGCAAGTCTTTCTTTGGTTCCACAGTGCTCAGGAGTACTTTCCACTGAGCATCCCAGGATTCAGGTGCTGGGGACGCTGTCCCACGGGTAAGAATGTAGGCGAGATTGGACTACATAACATCAAAAAGTTATGTACTCACCATAACATTCGATTTATGTAGTCCATCTTGCCTCACATTTTTACTTACCCCCCTCCTTCCCCCATCCTGGAGGACCTAGGGGTTAGGTATGGTTTCAGAATTCCTTTATGGTTGGTATGTTCTTCCTTCTCTGTGTGTTGTTATGTGTGAAGAGTGAGTGACTGAGCTCGCAGCAAACTAGATCTGGGAAAAGGGAGCAGTGCAGCATGGGATACCTTCTTAGCCCAGCCAATTGAAAGACTTCGAGCTAAAGTATGGCTGAGTCGGAGCCGAGTTTCGGCTCCGAACCCACTGGTAAGAATGTGAGGCGAGATGGACTACATACATCAAACATTATGGTGAGTACATAACTTCTTGTTCTACTTATGGGATTCTGTATCTGTCAGGGGAAGTCTGGGAGTTTCCAAGCTTCATGGAGCAAGAATTGTTTGATGTCTTGTACCATCAGTTCAGTTGGATAAGTCAAATGGAAAGGAGAGAATTCTGGATGGAGGGCTAACCTTGGTGGAAGAAGGTCAGAGAGATGTAGTTGAAGGCATTGCTAGCTAGTTATTTTCAAGACAAAGTGCTATAGGATTTTATGAGAGTGGTTCATGCAGAGATGGAGTAAAGGGACAAAGAAGAGATAGGGGTGGGGCAAACTGACAAAATAAACAATCAATATAAATTACACAGAGATTATGGATGATGGTCTGGGGGTAAACAAAAAGACAAAACACGGAGGTCAAGTAGCTACAGAGGAATATGAAACTAACAGGACAAATGATACCATATGCAAGAGGTGGAAGGGAGGGTTGGGAGATGAAGAAGGTGCAATACAAGGAAGCAAGCAAATGAGCAGCAAAGGACATGAGAACAGCAAAAGTGCAAGTTGAAATGGAGGAGGAAGAATAAATGAAGAAGGGAAACAAAGGAGTTTTAGATTTACAGAAAAAAAGGGAAAACAGACCTGGTTAAAGAAAAAATGGGAGGTATTATCATGGAAAACTTAAAAGAAGCAGACACACCGAATGAATACTTCAGTTTTCACAAAGTCAGGTGAGGATGCTATGCTGGAGGGAGGCAGAGCAGAATATAAACAACAGTGCACAGAATTAATATAGTGGTTGAGGTGGTGAAGCATGAACTATTCCTAGAAAAAATAAAACATTGGGATGACATGAGCTGTTTGCCAAGATCCTCAGGAACCTTGAAATTATGCAGATTGACCTCCTGATAGAGATTTTCAGCAAATCACTGGCTAAGGCAGAAGTATCTGAAGATTGGAAGGTAAGGTGCAGCACTCTTGCACAAGGTGTAAAAAAGAAACTAGGAACTGCAAGTCTGTTAGTTTAGCAAAAGTGGAAGGAAAAGTCAGGGAAAAATTCTGAAGGAAAGGTTGCTTTCCTGATAAACAACAATTTCTAGAAGAGATTAGGATACATTTTATGGGCGTGAAAGATTATGCTAGGAAGTTGAGATAGAAAAGTTCAGAATAAAGACAGCATAATGTTGGGACCAACTAGTAAATGGTTCCTAGTTCTGCAGTAGTACTTCTATGTGAGAAATACTATAGATCCATGGAATGGGCTGTTGGAATGGGTTATGAAGAGGAAATCCATGGAGTCATTTATGAGGAAAAGGACACTGGGTAAAAGAACAATGGGGAGGGGAGGAATGGAGAGGAAAAATAATGTTAAATGCAGTTAAATGGCTGATAAAACAGGATTAATGGCTCCTTTTCACAGGCAAATGTAATGTACGGTAATTGTGTGTGAGTTCATTGCGATAGTGCAGCAAAATATCATGTTAAGTAAAATCATGCAGTAGTATTCAATGTGGCTGACACGATCATTTAACAGTGGGTAATGAAATCAGATTTTAAAATAATTTATTTTTATTTATAAAATCAGTGAGTGTGAAAAAAGTACACTCCAAAGAATTCCTTGTCAAACTACCCTATACCTATACCATAGGTATAATATTATTCTTGAATTACTGATTAAGCTAGTGATGGTGAACCTTTTGGGTTCAGTGTGTCAAAAATTCAGAAAATGCCTAACTTGACTCTGCTGGCGTGTCACCCCCCCCCAAACAAAAATAAATAATAAATAAAACAGCATAGATCTCAATACATCAGGGATAAATCTCAACAGAATCAGGGACAAATCTAGAAATGAGACATGGACAGTTTTAAACTACTACTACTATTAATTTGAGACACAAAAAAAATGAATGCGAATTAATATACATTTTTCTGAAGTAAAATAAGTCTATAAATCTAATTATTGTCATTATTGTGTGTAAAATGTTGCCGGTTTTAGGAAGGATTAAGAGGGACAGTTGAGAGGAATGTAAAACAGCGCACGCTTAGAAATGCAGACTACTTGCCCTTTGCAGAAGTGCAACCACGAAGAGAAAACATCAGCACTGCCCTTTGCAGATTCTATTAAGACAGTATACCAAAATAGTCTTTGAGATTAATAACTTCCATAGCTCTGCAACAGTGTTGTTGAATTGGCTCCTGGCACAAAATAATGCAGTTCACAGAAGCAACTAATGCAAAAACAGTTTCTTTGGTAACTCGGGTGTTGATGAACACTGGTGTGTCACCTTAAATTTCATAGCATGTCAACTGTGACACGTGTCATAGGTTAACCATACTTCTTAAAGTGTAGCTGCTACTTGCTACTAAATCTACACTACAAGCAGACATATTTTCCGGTCATGTATTCTCATGCTGTATCAGCCTTTAACTAGGCCCTACACATAACACATTGGTACGAAGCTTGCTATTTGAAAATGTCCACCCGTTCAAGCAGTGAGACATCTGAAATTCAAAAGGTAGAAAACTGATTCCTGAACAATTTCTTGCTGATTTAGAAGCATTTATTAACATGGTGAGAAGTGTACAGATTTCTCATATGAGGTTACTACTTGCCTGTTATGCCCATCACTTTGCAATGAAATTTTGTCAACCATACCACTCTTAATAAATCAACACGCAGTTTAAATTAAAACTTACCTCCTTAGCAGGAGTGCGAGATGTTAAGTGCTTTAAACATTTCTTTTGGGAATGGGTTGAATAATAGAATATGTTACTTCTCAGATAATGAATAAAGAACTTCTAGCTCTTATCTGTTAACCTCAATGGCATAGTTGGAAAATCCATTATTTATATGAACTATAGTGCGTAATTTTTAGGATGATGAATATTTATTGTGGGGTTATTTGACATTATTTGATGTAAATTGTAGGAACAATCATGGTTCATGAATTATTCATGAAACCTGGATGTTGATTGGTTCAGTAATTAACTTTGTACTACAAATTTACTATCAGTTTGGGCATGCTCTATCTTGATAAAGTCTCCAAATAGCTGGAGACGAAAGTGCTTGATTACTGGATGTATCGGATTTATTTTTCCACTTGTTAATTAAAGTTCTTTTTTAAGCACTTCTTAGTTGCGTATTTTGAATTTTTATTTCACTTCATCTCGTTGCAACCGAGGCTGTTTTTTTGGATTGTGGTTTGTTTTTTGGCTTTTAAATGTTTGCAGTTATTTGTTTTATGGCAATGGAAGCATAGGAGATGGAGGCTTCACAGTCATTGTATACACCACAAAGGAACAATTCAATTGAGGATATCTTGCAGCATTTGGAATGGATCACGCAAAGGTTAGACAGAAAAATGCCCGTATGACGTCAGCTCCAAAGGGAGGACCAAACCAGGAAGTTGCTGGCTCTAATAGAAGTCGTGGTGAGGAAACAAGTGCTGTTTCTGTTTTTCTAGACTCAGAAAATGCTGATATTAGACCCGGTGGAGACAGAAGCTTAAATAACAACAATGGCAACAACACCAGCAATGAGGAACGTTCAGGAAGAATTGCTGGTACGAGTTCAATGAATGGAGAGCAGCGTTCATCACAGAGTGCAAATTTAAGACGAAATGCTCGTGAAGATGTTCAAGTTAACTTTAATCCCATTAGCATGACCGACTGGTTAGCCTTCACCTGTGAGTACTGATTCTTACAACAGTTTGTATAAATTAGACTGCATTTTACTAAAAATTAAGAAGATTCAGATTGATAATGCATACTTTAAAGAATGTTTAAAGCTTAGACTTGTGCCCAAGGGTTTGCGCATGTGGCGCTTTCCCACAGGGCTAATAGCTGGTTCATGCTTCCATAAGGATTTAATCAGTATGTTTGATAGACTTGGTTTCGAGTACATGGAGCTAGTTATCAAACATAATGAATTGATTTTGAAAGATTTAATAAAAGAAGTGACTGAACTGGATAACAGGATTGTGCAAGATGTGGCCCATGACAACAACATTTTTGACTACAACAGAATATTCAGATCTATTAAACAGGAAATGATTTCAATTAAAGCTAGGAAGATTAAGAAATAGAGAGGGATAGGGCTCAATATTGTTCGAACACAGCTTACCCCTATCCCCCTCGTTCACAAGCTTGGAATATGGTGAACCACAATCATAATGATAGTGCCTCTGGGAATAATGAGGAACATTTTTTAGATCAAGAAAACTTTCCCCCACTGAGGAGATCGGAAAGATTGAGAGACAGAAACAATCAGAATGTGCAGAACCAAGGGACTTTTCCTACAAAAAGGGGTCGAGGGGGACAAATGTATTATCAGAGGGGGGGAATATCGGGAATGGAATTGAATTTGAATGAGCATATGTTGAATAACTGTGTTATTTTAAAGAATTCTAGAAATTATTTTAATGTATATAATTTTTCTTCATGTATTTTTGATGTTAACGATTGTGATTTATTTTCTAGAGGTTTATCATTTGTCCCAGCCAAAAATTTTAACATTGCACAAACATTAATTGATATCAGACATTTTGTCAGGAAATTAAATTTAAATGTTCTGTTTAAATCTGTTGAATATGTAAGTAACCCTTTGCACATTTCAAACACGTTTAACACACCCTTGCAGCCTGCAATAGCAATGTTTGACAAAATGTGTGAAATAGATGTTAGAAATATGCACAGAAATGCACACTCACCTAACTTGAGTGAAAGTGAGATGGATGGTTTAAACAAACTTAGGACTAATAGAGATGTGCGGATTATAAAACCAGATAAAGGTGGTGGAATTATCATTATGGGCCTAGATGATTATAACACAAGGATGAAAAATATTCTTTTGAGTGATGCATATAGGAAAATATCTATTAATGAGTTAAATGGCATTTATAACAAAATTAAAAATGAATTAATGGACATCTTCATTGAAGGATCAATTTCTTTAGATGAGTACAATTATCTGACAGTGCACCATCCAAAAACTCCTTGTATATTTGGATTGCAAAACTACATAAGAATTTGGTTGATCCACCTATGCACCCTATAGTGAATGGTCATGGTTCTATCACTTATCCCATAGCAAAATACTTGGATATTAATTTGAAATGTTTTGTTAGTGAAGAAAGTCATTTGTAAGGATTCATGGGATTTTTTAGAAAGGGTTAATAATTTAGAATAAAGTGAGACAGGTGTATTCATCACCATTGATGTGAAGGATTTGTACACCTCAATACCCCATGACACTGGTATTGAATGGACATGTGACTATTCGAAAAAGTATCACAACCAAAAATTAATGTATATGAACAACTATTTGAACTTGTGTTAAAAAACAACTGTGTATTTTTTAATGGTGAATTCTTTATCGAAGCAATTGGTGTTGCTATGGGTTCCCTGTGTGGTGGTTTGTATTCTAATCTGGTGATGCTGCAATGGGAGAAAAAAGTTTATTATTAATTCAGTTTATTATCAACATTGCAAAATGTATGTCAGATTTTTGTATGATATTTTTATATTTTGGGATGGACCAAGTGAGATGATTAATGAATTTATAACTCACATGAACAATTCAACGACTTTTTTAAGGTTCACCCATAATATTGATTCCAATGAAATCTCATATTTGGATGTTAAATTGTCAAAAAACACAGCCTTAAGGAATTTTCAGTCATATATTTATAGGAAGGAAACCTATTCAAATAGTTTTTTACACTTTGACAGTGCCCATCCTTTTAAGCAAAAGAGAGCAGTTGTTAAGGGGCAGTTTGTTAGAGCTGCTCGGATGGTGTCTAGTTTTGACTCTTTTTTGGATGAATGTGAACTGTTGAAAGATATGTTTTTGAAAAGGGAGTACCCATTGGACCTAATCAACAACTTAATGTTAGAAGTAGTTAATAAGAGAGCGAGAGGTTTCTATCATGCTATACTGAATTCTGAGATGGTGCACTCTGGAAATGAATGAAACAAGTTTATGTATTTAAATGTGAATGTTGGTTCTGTTAATATGGACAGTAATGTTAATGTGAATGTCATGACACCTTTTGAACAAGTGCAAGCTAATGGAAAGTTTCATTCAGCTTTTATCACTTCTTACAACCTTGACGGTAAAGAAACTTTTAGGATTTTGGATAAAAATTGGAAAATTTTGACCTCGAGTAATGACATTAGACAATGCATAAGTGAGAAGCCTATTGTGGTTTATAGAAAGGGACAAACTTTAAAGAACATCTTTGAAAGGAGTTACCAGATTCAGAATGGGGGCCACATGAAGAAGTGTGGGGCATGCAACTATTGCCAATATATTAAGGAAGGTTCAAAATTTAACATTAATGGTATAAAGGTCTCTTTACAAAAAAAGTGCAGATGTTATACTGAGAAGGTAGTTTATTGTGATTTCTGTTCCAAATGTGCTTGTTTTTATATTGGAAAGACAGAAAGGAAACTTAAAAACTGTATTTATGAGCATTTGAGAGATATCAGACTGCAAAAAGAAACCAATGCCCTTGCAAAACATTGTATGGAATGGCCCGGACATGACTTCAAATTCATTGTTATTGAAGTTATTGAACTAGATCCAAGAGGTGGACCTTGGACTTTATATTTGGAAAAAAGTGAGGCCTTATGGCAGCTGAGAACAAATTCAACTCAATAGCCAGGATTAAATGAATCTGTTGCAATTACTTGCTTTTTAAGATTAAAAGCTTTAGACAGATGATGCTTTTAAAAGAAATGTTCTTACAACTCTCAAGAGTTGAAACTTATGCATTAATTTTATGTGTTATATGTATACATTTGCAAATGTTATATTGTATCTATTATGTATTATTATTTTTTTTGTATACATATACATTTATATTATAATACATTAGGTTTATTTGAGGTACGTGACATAAAGGAAATGTAGAGATTTTATTAGATTTTATTTACACGTATTTAATTGTATTTAATAATGTATTTCATAGTTATGTATTTATATGAACTATAGTGTGCAATTTTTAGGATGATGAATATTTATTGTGGGGTTATTTGACATTATATTATGTAAATTGTAGGAACAGTCATGGTTCATGAATTATTCATGAAATCTGGATGTTGATTGGTTCAGTAATTAACTTTGTACTATAAATTTACTATCAGTTTGGGCATGCTCTATCTTGATAAAGTCTCCAAATGGCTGGAGACGAAAGCGCTTGATTACTTGATGTATCGGATTTATTTTTCCACTTGTTAATTAAAGTTATTTTTTAAGCACTTCTTAGTTGCTTATTTTGAATTTTTATTTCACTTCATCTCGTTGCAACCGAGGCCGTTGTTTTTGAATTGTGGTTTGTTTTTTGGCTTTTAAAAGTTTGCAGACTCTTGGGGTTTCTTTGTCTGAAGAAGTTCATGTATTTTCTGAACGAAAATGCTAACAATAAACTTGTTGGAATTCTACAGCTTGCTGCCTATTTTTGTTTTTCCTTTCAATAAATATTTGAGACATACCTTTTTGATGATAATCTTTAGATATTGTCAAATACAGAAAATTGATGGAGTCTAATCCACAAGTGGATGGAAATTTTAGAAAACATGTAGAAGCATATAACTGATAGAAATTCATCAAAAGTACAAATATCACCATTCCACAAAATAAGTATATCATCTAAAAATCTATAGTAAAAAAATAGTTTATTAAAGTGTGATGAAGTGAAGACCTCTATGTGTTGCCAATCTGCTAGCACCAATTTAACGTATGGGGGAGCACTTCTCATCCCCATTGCTACACATGTTATCTAGTGATAAAATTCTCCATCAAAATAAACCAAGTACTCTTTAGGACCATTTCTAAAAACTCACTTAGAATATATAATGTATAAAAAATCCAGGCCACCGTTTTGAGGCAAAAATGAACTTTTTATAACACAACCACAAATACAAAGATGAGCGCTTTCATCTGAAATCTAGACTTCATCAGGCTTGCATTTTTATGTTTTACTTGAGTTCACTTAGAATATATGCTTCATTCATATTCTTTCTTTTATCAGTGAGTAACATATTGTAAAAATATTGTATTCCTAAATCATGTGGAATTGCAGAATGCAAATTAACAACATCAAAAGTGTTAAAATGGCATTCTTTAAATGCAATAGTATTCAATAAATGCAGTAAATGTCAAGAATCACTTAAATATGCTTCTCATTTTCCACTAACCCTTTACAACGCACATCTACACATATAGCAAGTGGCTCAGTTTAGATTTCTCTCAGATACAATGGGTCTAAGTGGAGGGTTATGAACATTTTTGTGAACCTTCGGTATTCCAGAAATAGCTGGAATTACCGGCTTGTCCACTTTTGCAAAATCTAATACTTCTTTTGACATAACACCTTGAAAAAAACAGATCATTTAAATAAAAATCAATCATTGAATGTGCAATATTGATTTCATTTTTTGATATCAAATTATATGCACTGGTATCCTTTAGTAAATCCAACATCTTACTTGCATAAAGGAGGAAATCCATAATAGCAGCTTGCCCCACCTTTATCCAGTTTCATAACATGGATATTTTTGTTGCCCTTGATCTGGACCAACACATCCCTTTCTCCAGGCATTAAATTATCTCTAATTGTCTTATTATTATTCTTCAATAACTGCCTGAGACTACCTTCATATAATCTCTCAAACACAGATACCATAGGGCAACTTTATAGAAAAAAGTATTTTTTATGCACTAGCACCTGTACTGTATTCTGCTTAAATAGCCTTTCAAGTTCAAGATAACTGTAATTGAAAACTTTAAAACCTTTGTTGGTAATGATTTTACATGAAGGATGATCAATAAATGTCCAATCATTAGGAAAAAGTCCCAATCAGTTCCTGTTTTTGTTGTTCTCCCTTTCCCTGTCCTTCTCAACTGTTTGGGGGAATTTATCTGTTGGTTCCCAAAAGGGGGGACTCTGAAGAACATGTCTATTGGAAGGTCTTAGTTTAGTGCTCACAGATTCATCATTACCCAGATTATCAAAAACTTCAGTCTCGTTTATAATGAAGGAACTAAAATTAAACTTGTGAGCTTGTTCTTGTCACTTAACATTATAGGCAGAAAACACTTTAGTTTGGTTGACCTGTTTGGGCTTTGGATAATTTTCATCGTACTCTTGCTTATTTTTTTTTTTTTTAATTCTGCTTTCTTATTTTGTTCTTTTTTACCAGATTGTCAACCCTGTCAAAAATATTTAAATAGTCTTGCATATATGCTGAAAATATGTTTCGATATTTGTATTAAGCTGCAACACCTCATTCTCCAAGAACTGTATTTTTTGTTCATTAGCCGCTATAAGTAATTTTAATTGATCAATTCCTGTTCGATCAAACAATTCAACCAGCTTACAGTATAAGGGGAAGTGAACAGTAACCCAACAGGAAAATTTCCACAGTCTTAGTCCTCTCAGTACCTTTTTATTCTTAACAAAATCATTTATGTACATGTTATCTAGGTCTAAGTAACTGTACTTAATAAGATTCGGTTCAAGCAGTCTAATGTGTGAAATAAGGGTACCTTTACCTGTGGGCTCCTGGATCCTAAAATTAGGATTGTTGGAAAGCCATGCCTTCAGGTCAAAGTTAGGACCTTTATCCACTGGATTAGTGTTCATAGATAAATCCTTTGTTGAGCATCAAGAGAATTCACTGCTCGTTAAATTAGCTACACCATTTCCTTCTCCCAGCGCTGATAATGGAACAAACTTAGAGAACTGCTGAAGTACCACAGTCAGATCCCCTGGCAAGGAGTCCATTCACTGATTTTATTGTGAACTCACTGATATGAAATGGTTTATAATTTGAAAATAATTATTCATGTATCTGTCATTTTAACAATTTAAAACATAGTAAATTTTTGATCTGTTGAAGTTCATTATTATATTGACAAAATAGAGATGGTATCAGTTTGCCAAATATATTTACTACAAATGCCAGTCAGCAAATACTTTCAGTTTTTTTTTTTTTTTTTTTGCTGGGTAACAAATCCTCCTTTTACCCCCAAAATGGTTGAAGATTTTCACAGTAGTGGGGAAAACTGCAAGCTCAATAATCATTGAAGGTAGTTTTCAGCAACTAATATTCAAATGACATCCATAATAAATGCTTTCAGCAAATCAGTTGTATTTGTTTAAATAAAAGTTTCCAGATGTATTTCCCAAAGTATAGTTTCTGTTTTAATTTTTAATCTCAGCATATGTGAAATTCCTGGGCATGTCATAAAAACAGACAGATGGGAATGTATTAGAAGTATGCAGAGGCTTTGGGAATATAGTACCACTGTCAAAGCACTAACCATAATAAAGGCCTACAGCATGAAGGAAAAAAGGAATAGGGATGTCAGCTGTAATTGTAGGCCTTGAGATAAGCCAAATTAATTCAAAGATGAGCCATGTTACCTCTTACCTTTATTTTAAAAAAGCTTTCAGGGTCAAGGCTTTTAAATTCCAACCTTAGAAGATCACAACTATCCCTGCTGTGTTACAGGGTATTTGTGAGGTTGACCAGTTAGAGAGCTTAGAATCCTTAAACAATTTGAAAAGTTTCAGTCAAAACTTATTAGTACAGACAGAACAAAATACAGAAAATTACAAAAATGCTGAAAAATTGCAAAAAAAAAAAAAATCATAAGGAAACAAACGCAGAAAAAATCATCTGGAGCCCTTGGTTCATGTATCAATCCTTTTTATTTCAGGTCCTGCTTACAGGATGGATAAGCACAGGCAAGTGTGATAAGGAGTAGGGATTGAGACAGAAGGGAGTAGAGACTGTTGTGAAAATGAGAGCTAGGAATGTATATTAGGATAAATGCAAAAAGAGATAGAGGAAGTAGTAAAAGAGGAGGTCAGCAAACTACCAATGGGAAAGAGGAAAGAGTAGAGCAAGATAACAAGAGGGCATTAAGAAGGAACATAGATGAGAAAATAATAAGACTGGATGGTTTGGAAAGGCAAGAGAGGTGGTAGGGGAAGTGAAGGTAAGAAATTTGTAACACTTGTGAGGACTGTAGGGGGAAAGACTGCCAATATGAAGAGTAGTGATATGAGCCAGGAAGTGAAGAAGCCAAGGACCAGTGTTGGGAGAAAGATTTGATGACTGTGTACTCTCCAATTAAATTAAGAGCCTTAACAAGAGGAACAGGAGACAACTGGCTACAGTGATTGGTTTTAGGGCTTACATTCAGTAAATCTTGGGAGAAAATGTGGAACAAAGGTGGTCATCAATGAGGTACTTGTGATGAATGTAGACGTTAGCGACTTGTCAGGGCAGATGTGAAGTGGTAGCAAGCAGGGGCATGGGCTGGAAGAGAGATTTCAGGGTAGGGGGTTAAATGTGGCATTCTCTGAAGTGTTACCTGTGCCAGCTACAAGCACGCTAAGGGAGGAGAGGATTAGAAACAGACAATTACTGAATATAGCAGTGGATAAGGGAGAAGACATGGAACTACTAGGAGAATAGCTCAAGTCCTGGCAAAGAGATTTGGAAAGGTACATTTCAACAAGTGCAACTTTAAAGTAAGATAAACCATGGGTACCACAGATGTGAGGGAGAGTAAATAGAATAAAAATGGATACAGAACATAAAAGAACAAATGAGTGACTTAGAGCATGGTATTATTATGCTGTGCAAAGGGTTTTAATATGAAGATAGGTGAGCTGCAAGTTGTGATGCAAGTGGGCATGATAAACATTATTGGTATTACAGAAACGTGGTTCCTAGACAGCAGAGGGTGGGACATGGCAGTGGTTGTACCCAGTATTACTTTGTTCAGAAATGCAAGGAAAAGAAAAGTGGTATAATGATCTATATACAAGGGCATCAAAATGCAATGTTAGAAAGGCAGAGAAACACCCCTCCACTAATAAGGTAGGAGAGGGCAGAGTCAGAACCTAAACATACTCACAGTTATGATAAGGAAAGGGGCAGTGAAAGTGGAGAAGTTTAGTATATTAACTTCCAGACATCAAAGGAGGCAGATAAGAAACTGGGGAAAGGGCAACGAAGCAGTACAGGAGAAATACTGTTCTACTTATGGGGTTCTGTATCTGTCAGGGGAAGTCTGGGAGTTTCCAAGATTCATGGAGCAAGAATTGTTTGATGTCTTATACCATCAGTTGATTTGGATGAGTCTAACAGAAAGGAGAGAATTCTGGATAGAGAAGTAATCTAAGTGGAAGAAGATCAGGGAGATCTAGATAAAGGCATTGCTAGCTATTTATTACTACAAAGATAAAGACAGCGCTATAGGATTTTATGAGAGTGGTTCATGCAGCATTGGAGGAAAGGGACCAAGAAGAGATAGAGGGTGGGGTAAACTAACAAAATAAACAATCAGTATAAATTAGTACGGGATTATGGCTGATGGTCTGGGGGACAGAAAAGATAGAGGAATATGAAACTAACAATTAGGACAAATGATACCATATGCAAGAGGTGGAAGGGAGGGTTGGGAGATGAAGGTGGTGCAATACAAGGGATCAAGCAAATGAGCAGCAAAGGACATGAGAACAGCAAAAGTGCAAGTTGAAAGGGTGGAGGAAGAATAAATGAAGAAGGGAAACAAAGGAGTTTTAGATTTACTGAAAAAAGGAAGAACAGACCTGGTTAGTTAAAGAAAAAATGGGAGGTATTATCATGGAAAACTTATAAGAAGCAGACACACTGAATGAATAGTTCAGTTTTCACAAAGTAAAGTGAGGTGAGGATGCTATGCTGGAGGGAGGCAGAGCAGAATATAAAGAACAGTGCACAGAATTAATATAGAGGGGGAGGTGATGAAGCATGAACTAATGCTAGAAAAAATAAAACATTGGGATGACATGAGCTGTTTGCCAAGATCCTCAGGAACCTTGAAGTTATGCAGGTGGATCTCCTGATAGAGATTTTCAGCAAATCACTGGCTAAGGCAGAAGTATCTGAATATTGGAAGGTAACATGTGCAGCACTCTTGCACAAGGTGTAAAAAAGAAACTAATTAAGGAACTGCAAGCCTGTTAGTTTAACAAAAGTGGTAGGAAAAGTCAGGGAAAATTCTGAGGGAAAGGTTGCTTTCCTGATAAACAACAATCTCTAGTAGAGATTAGGATACATTTTATGGGTGTGAAAGATTATGCTAGGAAGTTGAAGAGATAGAAAGAAAAGAAGTTCAGAATTCAGACAGCATAATGTTGGGACCAACTAGTAAATGGTTCCTAGTTCTGCAATAGTACTTCTATGTGAGAAAGACTATAGATCCATGGAATGGGCTGTTGGAATGGGTTATGAAGAGGAAATCCATGGAGTCATTTATGAGGAAAAGGACACCGGGTAAAAGAACAATGGGGAGGGGAGAAATGGAGAGGAGAAAAAATGTTAAATGCAGTTAAATGGCTGATAAAACAGGATTAATGGCTCCTTCTTTTCACAGGCAAATGTAATGTATGGTAATTGTGTGTGAGTTCATTGCGATAGTGCAACAAAATATCATGTTAAATAAAGTCATGCAGTAGTATTCAATGTGGCTGACATGATCATTTAACAGTGGGTAATGAAATCAGATTTTAAAATAATTTATTTTTATTTATAAATCAGTGAGTGTGAAAAAAGTATACTCCAAAGAATTCCTTGTCAAACTACCCTATACCTATACCATAGGTATGATATTATTCTTGAATTACTGATTAAGCTAGTGATGGTGAACCTTTTGGGTTCAGTGTGTCAAAAATTCAGAAAATGCCTAACTTGACTCTTCTGGTGTGTCACCCCCCCCCAAACAAAAATAAATAATAAATAAAACAGCATAGATCTCAATACATCAGGGATAAATCTCAACAAAATCAGGGACAAATTTAGAAATGAGACATGGACAGTTTTAAACTACTAGTACTATTAATTTGAGACACAGAAAAAAATGAAAGTGAATTAATATCCATTTTCAAAAGTAAAATAAGTCTATAAATATAATTATTGTCATTATAAGTGTCAAAGGAAAAAAACTTCAAAGACCAATTCACGTTAGGTTCAAGCAAGGCACTCTTTATTAATTGCAGCAAGGATACAAAGCATGTAGGCACAAGGTTTGTCTGAATTACTGGTGATTAGTATGTTATTCTTATACAGTTCTCTTTCTGTCACACAGAAAATGTTACTATTTTATTGCTGACGTAGTTAGACACAGCTTTCTGTATGTTCTACAGAAAATGTTACTAGACTTATTGCTGACTAAGTTAGATTATCTGCTGTTTTGCAAAACATTTTGACTAAAACAACCTGGCCTTGGGCTTATTTCTAGCCTGCCTTAACCTTTCAATTCTTCAGTTGTACTGTTCTAATACATGTGTTACATTTTGTCTAGATTCAAGGTACATTTCTAGCTTTGGTACAAGTAATGCTGACTATGGTTTAAACTTTCAAGCATCTATTGTTTTCTTTATCAATACTTCTAGCAGCTGCATACTTTCTCATGGCATAAGCAGAAATTAATATCTCTTTGTTAAGTTTCATGACATTAGCAGAAATGAAATGTCTCTTGTTATTTTCATGACATTAGCAGAAATGAAATGCTTCTTGTTCAGTTTATAATAGCTGTGCAGATTCATGCAGTGTGAATAGAATAAATGTATTAACCCTTTTAAACCTCAAATACACTAAGCATGCATATTACTATTACATATTTTTCTAACATTTCCCCCCTTTTAATACTTTTATTCTACTTTCAAAATAAGCATAAACAGTTTTTTTCCCCTAACCTCTTCCTACTCAGGATTTGCAGTTAAGGGAGTCATTCAGTTTAAACTTATGAAAGCATTTTCAGTTTTTTAGCAATTCTTCAAGTTCATCACCTTGGTGTAAGGTTTCTGAAACTGAAATGTCTATAAAGTCTTTAATCAGTCTTTTTATGCAGGGGATGCAGCAGCACACACATACCACCAGTAGTATTATTCCTACACAGGTGGTAATCAGAATGTTCATCAGGATACTGCCCCACCCACCAAACAATTTCTGGAAAAAGTCTGTCAATGGATTTGGTCCTGGCTTGGTCAGAGCAACACCTGCTGAATTACCTCAAGATGGTTGTCTATCTCGTGTTTTGGTCAGGAATATACGAACAGCACTCCTCCTGGATTAAAGCACACGTACCTCCTCTCGCTGCTAGGGTGAAGTCAAGAACCATGCGATTTTGAAGCACCACTGTTCTCATGGCAGTCAGTTCAACATTCACCAATTCTAGGGCAGAAAAGGTTGCATTGCTCATTATTTCGAGAAGCTTAGACAATTTTCTCAGTTCCCAGATTGATTTTGTTGCTCCATATGCTGGCAGTACACCTGCCCATGAGATAACAATATCACTCAAGTCCATATGTGACAGTCCATTTTTCCCTAAGCCCACAGCATGATGGTTTTTCCAGCGCTCATTGATTTGCCCCACTGGATTGACAGGTTTCTTGATTTCTCGAACATTCCGAATTTTCCCTTGAGGTAAAACTGCTGTGTGTTGTATGGCCAGAACCAGGTACCCCAAAAAACAACTGCCGGACCAATTCTCAGGTAACCATTTATATGCTTTTCTACCACATACAAAGTAACAATTATCTACTTTGGTAGTAACTTTACTATGCCCTGGCTCTGCATGAAACTTTTTTTGTCAATTATAGACAGTTGTCTATACAGGTCAGCATTATGTTTTACTTCACCAATTGTCCAATGCATCAGTTCAACAAATGAATCATAGCTTGTGTTGCAATAGGATCCAATGTTATCAGGTTTAGTGTAGCATCTATAGGGAACAGTCACATTGCAATTGCTCCAACCCACCTGAACTGTATAATTCTTGTAAAAACACACAGTCCCCTTCTGTCGAACTGACAAGTGCAATGCTATTTTATCTTGTGATGTGACATCTGATGTATCATAAATTAAGTTTTCCCAGGTCTTGTTGGCTCCTAGGGGAACTGAAGTTAACAGTAACCCCCCATATGCTGTTGGCAAAGCTGTGCAAATCCAGCAATTTGAAACATTGAAGGTCTCAGCATACACATATTTGATTGCCTGGTAAGTGTTAAAGTTTGGGTGCCACTCTGCATGCCACTCTGCACGCTTGTTCAGTTCAATTTGTGTGGCTGGGAAAAGGAATGGCCACAACAAAAAGATTATTGTCACTAGTACAGTCAACATGATGAATATGCAATACTTCTGAGGAAACGGTTGTTCTGCATTTCTATTTTCTCCGACTCTTCCAAGTAGGTGTATTTGGATCTTACTGGATTCCGTCATCTTTATTTCAGACACGTGCTCTTACTCTCTGCACCGATGGTTTCTTCACTGGGGTTGAGACAGATCAGTCCTATTGATCTGACCCCCCTTTGTAGCCAGACTTTGTGCTGAGGGCCCCGATGGAGAGGTAAGATTTTGTCCAACTCAAAGTTCTTAACCAGGTTGCAGTGCATCAGGTGTATCCACAAAGCTCATTCTGCTATCTTGACTGCAGTGGGTGTAGAAAGAAGCACCTGGTAGGGATCTTCCCACCTTGGTGATGACCAATTCTTCCTCTTGATGTTTTTGATCCACACCCAATCTCCGGGCGTCACTGCCACTTCTGATATCTCGGTTTGTTTTTTATCTGAAACAGAATTTGACTGCAACAGATGTTTAGAACTCAACAATTTTTTCATATATTCAGCTAGTGTGAAATCAGCTTCCTGGTCTGATGACATGAGAAGTTTCCACTGGGGTGTATAATAAGACCTTCCAAATAATTTTTCAAAAGGAGTCAATCCTTTTGCTGTAGGGACAGTTCTCATGCTCAACAGTGCCAGGGGCAAACAGTATAACCATTTTTTTCCTGTCTTAGCTATTACTTTTCTCAATTTGTTTTTTAGTATACCATTATGCCTTTCAACTAGCCATGCAGATTGTGGATGGTATGCACAATGATTTTTTAAAGAAATACCAAAATGCTTACTCAACTGCTGTATGATTTGATTTACAAAGTGTGTACCATTGTCACTGTAGATCCTTTCCAGAATACCAAACCTAGGAATGATTTCCTTGACAAGTACTTTTGCCACCATAGCTGCATCTGGATTTTTGGTTGGAAAGGCTTCCACCCATCTGGAAAACATATCTACAATGACAAGACAATACTTCTTATTTTCACATTTGTTCAATTCTATGAAATCCATACAGATAGTGTGAAACGGATATGGTGGTGTAGGGAAACTCCCTTGCTTGGGCTTTATTGCCCCCTGTGCATGATGTTTGTTACAAATCTGACACATCAAACAAAATTTTTTAGTGTAGTTTGTAAATTCGTACATTGTGAACACCTGGTTCACCAGCTGTACCATCCCCCCTGTTGAGACATGGCACTGCCCATGGCTCAACAAAGCTGCATATCGAAACAAATTAGAGGGTAGTATTGGTTTTCCTTCTCTAGAGATGTACAGCCCCTTTTCGAGGATTGATCCTCGTTTTATCCATCATGTTTTTCAGCCTGCGTAGTGAGTGCATTGTTTTTAACATATCTAAATCTAAAATCTCAGAGGGTTGTAATTCCTCATTTAAAAGAAATACTTCTGTGGCTGCTTGTTTTGCAGCTGTATCAGCTCTCGCATTACCTTTTGAAATCCAATCTTGTTGCTTGGTGTGAGCTGTGCATTTACAAATGGCTACTTTCTGAGGTAACTGAATAGATTCTAAAAGATCTAAAATACCCTGTGCATGATTTATAGGTTTGCCAGTAGATGCTATCATTCCCTGGTTTTTCCACTGTTGTGCAAAAACATGTACAGTAGAAAAAACATACTGGCTATCAGTAAAAATGTTTATACATTTACCCTTTGCTAAGGTACATGCCCATGTCAGGGCAATCAATTCTGCTGCCTGTGCAGATAAGTTGTGTGGTAAAGGTTTTGCTTCTATAATCCCAGTATCAGAGACTACTGCATATCCTGCTAGGTTCTGTCCTGCAGGACCCCTTTTGCACGAGCCATCCACATAGTATGTCACCTCGGCATCATCCAAGGGGACATCCGTGAGATATTTTCTAGGTAGTGTCTTTTGCTCAATTACCTGCAGGCAGTGGTGTTGTGTGCCATCTGCAGAGGTCAGGAGCAGAGTAGAAGGGTTTAAAGTCGTGCATCGCTCAATTGTCATATGAGTTTGGCTCAACAATATAGTCATACAGGAAAGATGCCTAGCAGGGGAAAGATATGCCACCTTTTCTTGTAGTAAAATATTCATGACTGCATGAGGTACTCTCAAAGTGAGAGGGTGGAACAAGACTACTGAGGCTGAAGCCTGTACTGCCATTGCAGCTGCAACTACTGCTTGTACACAATGGGGTAAGGATCATGCCACTGGGTCTAGTTGTGATGAATAGTAAGCAATGGGGCATTGTTTATCCCCATGCTGTTGTGTTAATACTGATGTCATGTAACCCTGCTTACAATCTACAATTTGGAAAAAGCATTTATGGTAGTTTGGCAATCCCAGAACTAATGAGGATGCTATTAACTGCTTTAGTTTGCAGAAAGCAGATTCTGCCTCTGGTGTCCATTGTAACAAATCCTGCACTGCCATAAGCTTCTTATATATAAGGTCAGTCAGAGGTGCAGATTCCAAGGCATAGTTTGGAATCCAGCTCCGGCAAAAATTAGTTGTACCCAGGAAGGACATCATTTCCTTCTTGGTAGTGGGTTTTGGTGCTTGCAAAATTTCTATTTTTCTGTCCTCATCTAATGTTCTACCTTCCTTGGATATTACATATCCCAGGTATTTGACTTGTTTTTTCCAAAGCTGCAGTTTACTTTTATTTACCTTATGTCCTTCAGCGGCTAAAAATCGTAGAAGTGCTATGGTATCTCCACTACAATCCTGCTGGGTGGGGGCTGCCAGCAAGATGTCAACTACATAAAGTAAAATCTGACTGCCTCTTGGTGGGGTGAATCCTGCCAAGTTGCTTGCCATTTCTTGTGAGAATATCATTGAACTTTCACAATATCCCTGTGGTAGTCGCATATATGTATACCTTTTCCCCTGAAATGTGAATGCAAACCAATACTGGCTATTAGGGTGTATCGGTATCGAAAAGAACGCATTGCTGATGTCTACCACAGAAAAATATCTCTGTTGAGGTTTCAAATCATTCAACAGGGTGTGTGGGTCTGGCACCGTGGGTGCCCTTGGTATTACTGCATCATTTATGGCTTGTAAATCCTGGACCATACGCCATTCTCCATTTGCCTTTTTAACTGGAAATATGGGTGTGTTACATGGTGAATCGGGTGATTCTACTAGTATCCCTCCTTTAAGTAAGGCTGCTATAATAGGCTTTATCCCTGCCTCTGCATCTTTTCTTAAAGGATACTGTCTTTTTTGTGGTCTGAATGCTGACTTTGGCATGACAGTAACTGGTCCCGCTGTACGAATGAGTCCTACATCTGATTTTCCTGTTGACCAGAGGGTCTCTGGTATATTTTGTAAGGCATTTTCTTCCTCCTTTAACAGGAGTGTCAATCAGCTGTCCTCGCCAGACTGCAAGTGCACAGCTGGGTTGGTCTGAGTTATCCAGTTCAACTTCTGTATTTGTATTCCCTGTTCTGACAGTTCTAGTTCTGTCTGTTTTTCCCATCTCATAACTTTTTCTCCTAGGTCTGCCCATTCTATATTTCTGTTTTTGGTTAAGCTAATATGTGGTAATCGAATAGATTTATAAAGTGCAAAGAACTCCTGGGCAATGAACAGCTGGCTACACTGTTCCCTTCTGTGTCCCAGTACAGGTTACGCAATATCAATCTGCTTGCATGATTCTTAAATAATTCTTGCTCATATTCCTTATCAGGTCCTGGTGTATTACAATAATACAGGGTACAGTGCAACAGGTGTTGCTTATCAATGTCAAGGGAGGGGAACTTGCTGATGGCTACATTCATTAACTCTTTGGTCACAGTCCCTGGACCAGTCGTAACCAAGTCCTGGCTGTACCAATAAAACACTGCAAAGGTATCAATTTGTCGCTGTGCTTCCATACCCTGCATGGTTGGGACTACAGCTATACCAAATAGCTGCATGAGGTCTCTGCCCAAGAGGTTTACTGGGCATTTTGCAGAAACAACAATTTTGCTTTTCTGAGTCAATCCTGAAACTGGATCAGTTATTGCAATGTTACAGGAGAGAGGCTCCCGATACAGCTGTCCATTAGCTGCTTTGACCAGTATGTAATCAGGTGACTCTGTGTTTTCTGGCAGTTTGGAGGGATGTATCAGGGTTTGTGATGCCCCTGAGTCACACAAGAATTTGACTTCCCTCCCTTCTACCAAGAGTGTAACTTCTGGTTTTGTGTCCGCTAAATAAAGTTCCAAGCTCAATAGAGCTAGGTCTAATATTTCATTTTCTTCATTGTCACTAACTTCCTGCACTTCCTCTACTCCCTCTATCGCATTCTCATTTGTCCTTTCTTTGCTAGCCCCTTCTAGTGATTCCTGACTACCATATAGTCAGTCCTCATCCTCCTTGTCTTCCGTAGTTGCCTTCTTGTTTTTCTTGCAATCCCTTGCCAAATGTCCCTTTTTACCGCATTTAAAACATTCTCCCCTTTTCTTTCGCCCTTCAAAGTCCTCTGATCATTGATCAGATTGTTTGTTTCCCTGTGCATTTTTCTTGCCCTTTTTCCTGGACTGTACTATGTAAACTTCTGCTCCATCTTTTACAGAAAATACTTGAACTTTCTTTTTCTTTTTGCTATTAAAATGCCTTTCTGCATGCCTAGCATATTCAAGTAATGATTGTAACCTGCTTGTACAATGGTCTACCATTTGTTTTGTAATAAAACTGCTTATAGGTGCAATACTGCCCTTTAAAAATGCATTCTTTAACTGCTGTTCATATGGGGAATCTTGTGTTTGATCTTCAGGAACCTGCATTCCACAGTGGTTATTAAAACACTCTAACAATCTGGCATAGTACCGGTCAATTGTTTCACCTTCTTGTTGGATGCATTGATTAATGCAAGTCCAATCTGCCCTAGGTTTCCATTTTTCAGAGATGCGGTCTGTAAGACCTTTTACTCTGGTGTCTAATTCTGCGCTGCTATGTGGGAAGGGTCTTTGTGCAGCATCACGAGGTTTCCAGTTCCCACTAATCATGTACCAATCTGGCCCTACAATTTGTCTAACTACCTTTTCTATCTCTTCTACGTTTAAGTTATAACTCAGCCTCATTCCTTGTAAATCTTCTGAGAATTTTCTAAAATTAACCTTTGGATGGGGAATTCCCTCAGTGGCTTTCCGGATATCTTCTGGAGTCCAAGGTCTATACACTAAAATAGTTGGGTCCTGATTGTCTTGACCTGCCTGAGGATTGGGTACTTCTATAAGTGGGCATATTTCTTCTTCTTCACTTATAGATTGTGAATTCTTAACCATTTGCCATAACTCGATGCCTTCATCTGAGTTACCTGCCTTTGTTTGGGACCTGGTCCTGATGGGATCTCTAATTTTAGTCGGTTTTAGTTTCATAATATCTCTATCTTCAGTGACCACAGGATATCGTGAGGATGGACTAACCTGTTCACTTGCTTCATATTCTGGTAAGGGTGGCGGAGGTGCTGATGCTATTATTAAGTTATTATCCTCCTTATCTAAAAACATTGCTTTTGAATTTTTGTTCTTTTGTTCCCTACGGTTTACTTCCTCAAGCCACCTGTGTGCCTGAGGAATTCCTAATCGACGTTGCTTTTTTACCCAACCTTTGGAATCGGTTTTGAGCTGTTTGATAAGCGAGGATTTTTCTAATTTTCCATTGAATTCATATTTATTAACCCATTCTGAATCATATGTAATATTGTTGGCGCGCTGCGACTGCATGTATTTTGCATCTTCCGTTAACGGCAGATTTTGGGTTTTTTTGTGCAATTATTACCCATTTTGTTCTACCCTTTGATCATTACGTAACTTCTCTTAATTTTTTAACATGGTACCACGGATTTTGTTATAGTGTCTTCAGAATGACTGCCTACTTATTCTGTTTCTCCTGATCTATGACAAGACAGTAATCTTTCTTGTCCCTGACTTGTAAGAAAAATACAGTCTGACAAAAACAATACACATCAAGTCCCTGATCTAAAACAGAAAACAGAAAAAAGTAGATTCACCTTACCTGAGCCCACGTGATTGATCACCAATTCATGGAGACCCGTCCTTCAGTCACAGATCAGAAAGTGGTTGGCCTCTTTTGAATGACAATTCAGTCGGAGGACTTTCCATATAAGAAGAACCAATTTGGTTTCTTCCCCGTATGGTTTCAACCACCTGGCCGTCTGATCCGAGGTGAAGAGAGGCTTCCGGTCCGAAGGATCAATCTGTCAAAGGAAAAAACTTCAAAGACCAATTCACGTTAGGTTCAAGCAAGGCACCCTTTATTACTTGCAGCAAGGAGACAAAGCATATAGGCACAATGTTT
Source organism: Protopterus annectens (assembly GCF_019279795.1). Taxonomy (NCBI): domain Eukaryota; kingdom Metazoa; phylum Chordata; order Ceratodontiformes; family Protopteridae; genus Protopterus; species Protopterus annectens. The sequence continues at coordinate 692,439,524 of NC_056743.1, forward strand.
GTCTGAATTACTGGTGATTAGTATGTTATTCTTATACAGTTCTCTTCCTGTCACACAGAAAATGTTACTATTCTATTGCTGACGTAGTTAGACACAGCTTTCTGTATGTTCTACAGGAAATGTTACTAGACTTATTGCTGACTAAGTTAGATTATCTGCTGTTTTGCAAAACATTTTGGGAAAAACAACCTGGTCTTGGGCTTATTTCTAGCCCAGCTTAACTTTTCAATTCTTCAATTGTACTGTTCTAATACATGTGTTACATTTTGTCTAGATTCAAGGTACATTTCTAGCTTTGGTACAAGTAATGCTGACTATGGTTTAAACTTTCAAGCATCTATTGTTTTCTTTATCAATGCTTCTAGCAGCTGCATACTTTCTCATGGCATACGCAGAAATTAATATCTCTTTGTTAAGTTTCATGACATTAGCAGAAATGATATGCTTCTTGTTCAGATTCTAATAGCTGTGCAGATTCATGCAGTGTGAACAGAATAAATGTATTAACCCTTTTAAACCTCGAATGCACTAAGCATGCATATTACTATTACACGTTTTTCTAACATTTAGTGTAAAAAGTTGCCAGATTTAGAAGGGATTAAGAGGGACAGTTGAGAGGAATGTAAAACAGCACAAGCTTAGAAATGCAGACTACTTGCCCTTTGCAAAAGTGTAACCTCGAAGAGAAAACATCAGCACTGCCCTTTGCAGATTCTATTGAGACAGTATACCAAAATAGTCTTTGAGATTAATAACTTCCTTACCTCTGCAACAGTGTTGTTGAATTGGCTCCTGGCACAAAATAATGCAGTTCACAGAAGCAACTAATGCAAAAGCAGTTTCTTTGGTAACTCAGGTGTTGATGAACACCAGCATGTTCTGCTTATTGTGGTGACGAGGGACCTAAACCTCGTCACCACAATAAACAGAATATGCTGGAGGGATAGATTCCTGTCCCAGAGACTTCCCATACTCTGGAACAAACTACCTATCTATATCAAACAAAGCTCCTCATTAGCACTGTTCAAGAAAAATCTTGATGATTGGATAGGAGATAGGAAATTCACCCCGGGGATCACTTCTGTGGCTCTGCTCGACAGTGGCACAAGAAAATAATTTTCTTGGGTGGCGAAAGCCAGGGTAACTTTGGCTAGGCTTATATAGGCCCTAGGGCCAATAGCCTAGTACCTACCTATGAACCTATGAACCTATGAACCTATGAACACTGGTGTGTCACCTTAAACGTCATGGCATGTCATCTTTGACACGTGTGTCATAGTTTAACTATACTTCTCAAAGTGTAGCTGCTACTTGCCACTAAATCTGCATTACAAGCAGACATATTTCCCAGTCACTGTATTCTCATGCTGTATCAGCCTTTAACTAGGCCCTACACATAACACATTGGTACGAAGCTTGATATTTGAAAATGTCCACCCGTTTAAGCAGTGAGACATTTGAAATTCAAAAGGTAGAAAACTGATTCCTGAACAATTTCTTGCTGATTTAGAAGCATTTATTAACATGGTGAGAAGTGTACAGATTTCTCATATGAGGTTACTACTTGCCTGTTATGCCCATCACTTTAAAATGAAATTTTGTCAACCATACCACTGTTTACAAATCAACACCCAGTTTAAATTAAAACTTACCTCCTTAGCAGGAGTGCGAGATGTTAATGACTTTAAACATTTCTTTTGGGAATGGGTTGAATAATAGAATATGTTACTTCTCTGATAATGAATAAAGAACTTTTAGCTCTTATCTGTTAACCTCAATGACATAGCTGGAAAATCCATTATTATTCACAAACCTGAAATACAAATTCTGGGGTTGCACAATATGTTCATAAGTTATCAGGCAGTCAGTTCATGTCAGGATTCCTCAAAAACCTGAGCCTTCTTTCCCAACATGACACAATTTTCCTGGTCCAAACATGAACACTGCAGACTACACCCAGCAGCATTAGATTCAGTGTCCTCTATGTTAGCTAAGTCCAGCTGTGAAACTACAAGTCCCTACATATAGTATGAAGATGACAGTTCCATAGTTATACACATAAAGTGTGCCAGAAGAATTTTCAGCAGTCATTTTCCTGCGTTTACACACAATGTCAGTGTAGTGTGACCTGTGTGATGCTTTGACAATAAATAACACAGCAAAAATCAGCCTTTAACTGGGCCCTACACATAACACATTGGTACGAAGCTTGGTATTTGAAAATGTCCACCCGTTCAAGCAGTGAGACATCTGAAATTCAAAAGGTAGAAAACTGATTCCTGAACAATTTCTTCTTCATACAATAAAAGTTTCTACTGTTCAGAAGGCCTCTGTACCGTGCAACATGACTATATGCCATTGTGGTGCACAACACGTCTGCCTTTATAATGTAGCCTGAAAACTTGAGATTGTTAAAATTGAGAGCATCTTTATTTATTCAAATTTTATTAACCAGGTAGGCTCACTAAAATCCCTAGTTCCTTTCACAATGATAGTCTGAGAGACAATAGTTATATTTTACTGCCTCTTTTTGTAAATACAGTACCTCTGATAACCATTCACTTTACTTTTATGACAAACTGAGGCAAAGATGAAAATATGATGAGCCCATTTTAGAACATTGCCATTCAAAACATTGTTTTATTGTTTTTTCTTTAAACAACTCTTTCATTCTGTTAAATCCATATGGCATTAGAATAAGAGATGTCTTAAATTTGAACCACCAAATCACTGGACTATATATTGTGTTAAAGCGTGTCTGGCTCTAAAATCAAGTAAAGAGGACCATGGCAGTTATTTGAGCTGCAGTTCAGTGAAATGATAATTTACAAAAAAAAAAAAAAAAAGAATTGAGACACTATTTGGACCCCTTAAAGAAATTTATCCTATCCCAATGGGCCAGATTCCAAAAAAGCTGCTGTCGGTGTAAGTGACTTACTTCAGTGTAAGGCCTAGCTATAAAAAGGCCTACACCAGGGGCCAGATTCCAAAAGACCTCCACTCACTGTAAATGATTTTGTCCGATAAGGGTAATGGGTTGGTCATAATGAAAACATCTGACTATCAAGCATGTATTAAGGAATTACTAAATGACAAAAAGAATTATCAGTCAGCAAAGACACAGTGAGGAGAAACTTTCACAATATAGACCAACTTTTGATGGAATTGTTAAATAAAAATTACATTAATTTAAACACCTATGAATTTCTTTACATGGAAGAACCACCGTTAGGTGTTTTCTTTGGTATTCCAAATATACATAAAGATGTGCCCAACCCACCCTTTAGACCCACAGTGTCAGCCAAAAAGGGTAAAACTGTTACCATCTCCCATTATTTGGACCCTTTGCTGAACCCCTTAGTTAAGACTCCATATTTTTTGAAAGATTCTTGGGAGTTCTTGGACCTTCTTAGAAATTACACTTTTACAGGTATGGAAACACTACTAGCTACCATAGATGTAGTATCCTTGTATACTTCTATTGAACAAAGGATGGGGATAGAAACTGTGAAAAGTTTTTTGAAGGAACATACTAGGCTTGACAACATAATGGCACAGTCCATTTGCCTTTTACTTGATTTGGTGTTGAAAAATATTTTTTTCTTATTTGATGGAAGAATATACCTTCAGACCTGTGGGGTGGCTATGGGAGCTAAAGTAGCACTGGCTTTTGCCAGCTTAGTGTTAAGTTGGTGGGAACTGTCCTTCCTGACCAAACTGGAGAGATTTAAATATGTCTCGTTTTATAGGAGGTTTATTGATGATTTGGTTATGGTCTGGAATGGATCTACTGATGAGTTAAGTCTATTTTTGGATGATATGAACAGACACAGGATGGGACTGAAGTTCACTTTAAGTGAAGTTGGCACGAATGTGCACTTCTTGGACTTGAATATAAATATGAATCTTGAAGAAGAACGATTCACCAGTATGGTGTTCAGAAAGGACACCTATACTAATAATTTCCTTCATTTTGAGAGTGATCATCCTTTATTCATGAAGCTGTACTTGGTCAGAGGACAAATTATACACCTCAGTAGATTAATTTCAGACAATGAAAATTTTATTTGTGAGGCAAACTCGTTTTCATGTTTGTCCAGAGAGAGTATCCATATGAAAAGCTGAGGGAAATTTTCGAGCAGATATTATTGGTTAGGATGGAAAAGTTCCCACCATTTTTAACTAGTGGGTTTATTACTAACAACAACAGTAGGAAAGTAAAAGGTATGGACTGTGCCTTTTCTGTTCCTATTAGTATTGATCGCTATACATCAAACAGGCAATTTCCAACAACTGGAAAGTTATTTTGGGGAACTTAGACTTAGCTAGAGTATTAGGGTACCCCCCACACTTCATTTATAAAAATGTTGCAAGTGTAAAGTCCATTTCAGAAATAGAACACAAAACTGTTAGAGGAGCCACTGGCACTTACCCATGTTATAACTGCAAACAATGCAGGTTTATGATTCATCAAAAAATATATTTTTTCCACACATTAATAAAATGGTGGTCAGTAAAGGCAGATATAACTGCAAAAGTATGAGGGTAGTATATTTGGCAACCTGCTCCACCTGTCATAATTTTTATGTGGGGAAAACATCTAGACCCTTTATAAAAGGATTTATGAACATTGTTTGGCTATTAGAAATAAGGACACTAACAATGCTTTTTCCAAACTTGCTCTGGAGTGCTCTAGCTTCAAGAAATTTGTATTTTTTGTGTTGGATGAAATAGATTTGACTCCATTTGTCAAAGAATTCAACAATGCCTTGGAAAACAAGTAGCTCAGATAGCAGGTTTTCCTTAGGGCAGACCATACTCCTGGTCTAAGACCTTAAATGTTAAATGACTTTTATATAACAGACTATATTATTAAACAGTTTATCAAGTACTTTTACAGTAGGCACACATTTGTATGTTCCACGTGCTTTTTGTATACATGTCAAATGTTATATTTCGCATTTGATATTTTTTCCTTTAAGAAAATGGTATGTATTAATGAACAATTAGATGAATGGACATTTGATTGGTTTATTTTTTAATCAAATTTTGTATTTAAATTTGACTAATTGGTTTACTTGTCAGTTCTGAAGAAGTTCGTTGTGATTAAAACAAAAGAAAGTGCTTAACTTTTTATCTGTGTGGACAGTCATCATTTTGTCTTTTTTTTCACGGTTTTGTTCTGAAGTTTATTCTGGTTTTCGTGAATTTGGTGGTTTTTACATTACTAAATGACTTTGTCGCTTACACTGAGAGCAAATCTTTTGGACTCAAGCCCAAGGTGTTACAACACAGTTACTCATCAACCATTCGTGATATCTTTTGACTTCTCAACAGTTTGGAAAAATGTTTTTGCTTAAATGTAATTTTAGTGAATGGTATTTCTTCAAGCTGTAGTACAGACTTACCTGAAACAAGATGTCCGTTGATGGCATCATGACACAGATGCATTTATATCCCTGTAGCATGCCGGATACCTGTGCTTTACCCTTGAGAAGAGTTTTTAATTCTGGCAGGCTTAATGAGGGTAGTTTGTTGAGTTGTCACTTCTGTTAATGAACTGGTGCATTAATAATATCTAATTCCACCTGGCATTTTGTTGAGTGGAATCATTTCATACTGTATAGGTTTACCTTAAACCCCTTCCGTCAGTACCAAGCTTGTGATCAGAATGAATGACAAGTGAAACTTATGATGCACTTAATGTTTGACAAAAAAAGACAATTCTGACATTTTCCTTCTCTGTGGCTACTTAAAATACTCAGTATAAGACTTAACTTCACCTTGTGATTTTTATTCTGTATATATCTTCTGAACAACAAGAAAACAGTGCTAGCTGAATGCTGACTAATAAACTGGAAGGCATCAGCAAGAATGATAGAAACCCAAAAGTCAGGAGGTTGGCATAAAAATGGAATACATGGATGAGAGAAATCATAAATATAAGGATGAAGCTTAAAAGGATTGCAGTACAAGAAAATATACAATTATGTTTGTTGATGTATGTGCTTTCTATTATTTCTTTTTTTTTTTTCCAAAAACTTTATTTGATTTTTAGTTTAACAGTCACCATGAAAAAAAGACAAGACATAAAGATAGATAATATTAATGCAGGTGTAAAAATTATATTGAACTTCCTATTATTTCTTAACTTGCGACTTTCACGTCTGGCAGACATTTTCCCGTTACATTAATTTGCTCTTTTACAAATTAGTCAGCATTACTGAGAAAGGAGATTTAACTGCTTGCGTTTTGGGATGTTTATAAGTAAAAACTGCCAAAAGTGAACGAAAGCATGCAAAAAATATAATTAAAAATTCTATCAAGCTGATTTTTAGAGTCACATGAAACTGACCGTTGAGATCATGGGCATTGTGCCATTCCTTTTTTACAGCTGCTTTGTATCTTTGTTTTTATTTATTTATTTATTTCATTTCACTAATGAAAGAAATTCTTAGTGTAATCAAATGAATGTATCAATGTAAATGCTGGTTGCTAGTGTTAGCATGATTTTTCCATTGGCTATAAACATTCATTGCATACTATAAATACAGAAAAGCTTGTAGCATACTCTTCATTGAAACATGCAGTTACATGAAGGAAGGAAAGTGAGAGGTGTTATTCATCTGGATAAAATGTAGTTCATAAACAAGGGCCCTTAGCCAAATGCCAGCTACTCAATGCATAACATATTTATGCGCAGACAGACAAAAGCACACATTCACACAGAGTCACAGCCTGCTTTTATTTCGTATACCACATAGTATTTTCAGATTTATATTGTTAGTATTTGTTATATTTTGTCTAGTACATGTGCAATACAAATATAATGTGAAATATCAGTTATTCTGAAACTATCGAATGACTAAGGACTGAGATGATTGGCTAAGTGTAGGGTGGGGCAAGACATTGATGATGAAAAAAAAGTTTTATACTGTTTCAGTTTCAATCATTAACAGAGAATACTGCAACTTTATTTGCATTTAAGTAGATAGGCAGTTCTCAAGGATTTTAGAAATTAAAAGAAACCTCTGTCTCCACATCTGTGATAACATATCTCAAACTACTACAGTCATAGTTTATAAAGTTTTGATTTTCCAATGAAGTTATTCACTGACTAGCTACAATGCCCATACTTTAGTGAAGAAACACCATGGCAGATCCAGAAGGAATCCATATAGACTAGCAATTCTATGAGACACCTAATTTGATGCATCACACAGAGCTTGATTTCCTTGTATGACATTGTCAGCTAAGGTTTAAAAACAAACTCAGGTTGTCAAGAGGGTTAACTTGGAAGGGAAAGGCAGCTCTCCTGCAGTAGTAAGAACAATTAACAGTTATCACTACAAGGCCGACTGCTGTTAGGTTACTTATAAACAAGACAACGGGTTCTCACCTCTTTATTCCATTCTTGCACTGCTATAAGGAGAGACGTCTCCTTTATAGTGGTTGCTGCTTCCATACTTCTGTTAGAATAGAAGAGCTATTTTACGGTGGTTATGCCTTTCCATATTCAGCTGGCCCTTTAAAGGCCAGCTCTCTTTATTCCTGTCTTCACGTAATAAACGAGTGCTACATGCGAAAAGCTAAGTGTTGAGTTCGATTGATTCCGCAATCTAACACTGTACAAGAATTCATAGTTTAAACTCTGAATTGCTCACGCTATAGAATAATTCAAAGCACCATTCCACTGCATTGGGCCTTATTTTTCAGTTTAAGTCTTAAAGCTTTTGGATGCAGAGAATGTTTATGTTGAAATACATATAAGGCATTATGCCTCTAATATATTTTGAGAAATAGGGAAGCTGAAGACTCCTTATTGTAATTCCAAGATCATATGAGCCCCAGAATTATTAAAGAAAAAATCCAAAATTACAAGAGAACAGTGAATGTTGCACAGCACTCTTCTCCTTGAAAGTTATTTTTTGCAGTGGGGGTGCAAGTGATCTGCACCCCTCAATGGGGAGGCAAGTTCCCACACCCCCCAAATTCACATACCAAATTAGAGATCACCTACTTCAGAGAAAAGGGAATATTCCAAGAAGAAGTAGTATTCCAAGAAGCAGTTTCAGTCTTAATATATATAAGTCCACATTTCCGGTCATTCGGGCATGCTGTTCTGGGACTCATACTAACAAATTTTGGAATATCAAACGGTTATTGAAGTGCCACATGTATAATGTCTCCGGGCCATACCACAACAGCAGAAAAAGGGTCTGGGACAGAAAACCAAAACCATAACACACATTCACATTCTGTGTCATGCTAGCAAAGCCATCCGACCTAGGAAAAGCAGAGAGACAGCATTTACATGCCTCCATTTTTTTTGAGTATGTGTATATGTATGCATGCACAAACTTTCCTGGGGGAGCATACAAAATGATACCATACAGAGAAGGTGATTTCTCTCAGAATATGTATATCACATCATTCTTTTGAGGGTATTTTTTCTTTCTTTCTTTTTTAATCCTCCTTTACCTGGTTTGACCATCAATCCTCACTCCTACTTCACACAATCATCCACTTAATTCCCCATTAGATAAGAACCCCTTGCCCACTGTGGGGAACAAGTGGAGGAGTGGTGGGGAAAAAGTGGAGTGTTGGCATCATCTACTGTGGGGAACAAGTGGAGGAATGTTGCCATTGTCCACTGTGGGAAACAAGTGGAGGAATGGTACCATCGTCCACTGTTGGGAACTGTTTTTTTTTTCTTAAATCCTATCACTCTACAAATAGTTTGGTGCAGTCTCTGGTAGGCATACGCAGAACTGTTACTTAGTCATGCAAGTAACATAGGCCTAAAACCTTCTCCACCACCCCAGTGGAATATTGCTCTGACTCCATGAAGGAAATCATTCTGCACTACATGCTTCAGACGTGTGCTATCCTGGTGTGACCAACGCCTTCACTGTTACCCCTCCCCAGTTAGCACCTCCAGCACGAAGGCCAGAAATTAAACTTCTGTCACCTGTGTCACAGTTTTTATCTTTCTATGTCACAGAGCCAACTTCAGAAGCCATTGTTGCTTCTAACTTTGAGGGATGTAGCAGGAGTCTGTATCATTATATTACAGTGGTTATACATATGAGTATGTATATAATTAGTTACATATTAAAAGTACTTTTTTAGTTATTGTTAAGTAAGCAAGATGCACTATTTAACATGCACTAAGGAAACATGTCTGTTTTCAGGATTGACCAAGGGTCTTTGGACTGCATAAGTGATTGCCACTGCTATGTGATTTCCAATCCTTGTACAATCATTCATTGGTTGATAAGCTCATATTAAGCTTGGTGCTAGAGACCTTATCCATAACACCCCCTGTTATCAGTGAATAAATTATTTATTCTGGTGAGATACTTTATACCACTTACCTCAGGATGAGTTTCTGAGCACCTATCCACTCATCAAGCCTATGTTTGAAGGTGGCGAGGGTGTTGATTTGTCTAATGTGCAGACTGAGTTTACTGTAGAGGATATGGATGTGCTGGGCTGAAGCAGGTTGAGGTCTTTAGATTAAGTAATAGCTAGGACACTGGGCCTTTGTAGATGGTGAAGGTTAAAGAGGGTGGGTCTTTTTAGCAAATGGAATGGTATGTAGATACCACCCCTCCAGAGTCTGTAGAATACAGAGGGGTTGGGCTTTCAATCTCTTGGAGTAGCTGAGGTAATGAAGTCCAGAATTCTTCTTGGCCATAATTCTGTGGGGTCTCTAGAGCTGGTCAATGTGCTTTGTAATGTACATACGAAATGAAGAGTTAAGAACGAGATTGATAAGGGAAGAATATACTGACACTAATAACCACTTTGGACCTAAAGAATATACCCTTATGGATTAGCTGAGCAAAGTAGAATGAATTAGTGACTACTAGTGAGACATGGTGGTCAACTGTCAGGTCACTGTTGATATGTATGCCAAAGTCACAGACAGCCTTACCTGTCCTGAATAATGAGGTAACAGAAGGGCATGGTGTCTTTCCCAAAGGTTACTATGCTACATTTTTTTGCTGTTGAGAGGTAAACCCATGGCTAACACACCAAACATTCATTTCATGCAGGCTGTGAGCAGGACCGGCCTTAGGTCAACTGGTGCCCTAGGCAAAAGGGCTCAACGGTGCCCCCAGGACACCACCCAGTGCCCCCATCCTGGTCTACCTACACCAAATAAATACTGGAAAAGTGCCTGTACTAGAGTGGCGCCCTAGGCGGCTGCCTAGTTGGCCTATGCCTAAGGCTGGCTATGGCTGTGCAATAGAACTGGGTGGCAGAAGTAGATTTTGATAACTGCACCCAGTTTGGGGAGATTTGATAACTGCAATCACTCTCAAAACCACGCAAGTGAAATAAGGTGCACGGACTAAACCAAGTAATCCAAGAGAACCCAAAAAGAAAGTCCAACACCAGGGAAGTTTGAAATCAATGATTCTTTATGGTGGCAACCCAAAAATGCAAAGCAGACTGGTTTCGGCAATAACAGAGCCTTCCTCACTGCATACATTTTCACTGATTAATGCAACAATTAAATAGTACATTACTAAGTTAGAGTCTTGAGATTATTGGTTCATACCAAATTAACTGAGTTCATTGAGGCCTGGCTTGAACAAAGCACCCAGCCTAACAATCCAACATGATTCTTTGTCATTTAAAATAGAATGCCATCCTGTTTTACATGATTTATTACCTTGGATCTTATCTATAATAGTGAATTGGAATTTAAAAGTGCTATGGGTTATAGTGTGTTTATACAAAGCATTGGATATCCTCTTATTTCTAATATCACTGAGATGTTCACTAATCCTGAAATGCTTGTCCTACATAAAATGCAGAACAAAAACACTTTGCCAGATAAATCACTCAGTCACTGCTGCAATTACCAAAATATCATATTTGATATACCTTGGAAGAGTTATTGCTGGTAAATTCTTTAGTTTGAGAAATGTGTGCACAAGCACTACAGTGATCACATGAAATACTGCCCAGAAGCTGAAAACACTGGAACCACCACGATGTTTAAAATCAAACAATTCTGTTTAATTAGATGAAAAACAAGCGCTTTCACACACAGTAATCGTGCGCTTCATCAGGTTACAATTAAAAAGCTTAAACCCTATCCTTATATACAATGAGCTAACATACTTAATAGACAATTAAGCAATAAAATAGATCATTAAGCTAACTTGTTAGCTAGACAGGAAACAATGCCCATCTAAGGTAAAGAAAAACAATCATACCATTACATCCATTTTCATTCAGTGTACATAATATATATAGATAGGACATTAAAAACTATATTTAAAACCTTCATCATAACAGAACCTATCTTCCTAAGAACAACAACTTTATCATAATTACTCATAAGTTAATAATAATAAAAGTAAATGTACTAACGCATTAACCTTCTATCAACAAAATACATAAAAAACAGGACAGCCAAGATGGAACAAGTAGAATAAAGAAAAGGGAGGGGGGGAGAGAATAAGAGAACAAACAAAATGAAGGAGGGGGGAAGGGGTGGGGTGGGGAGGGGAAGGAGGGAGGGGGAAGGGAGGGAGGAGGGAGGGGGAGGAAGGGGTAAGGTAGAGGAAAAAGGTGATGGTAAGGATGGAAAGAAAAGATCGGGAAGGGGAAGGAGGGGATGTATAGAAGGGGAAGGAGGGAAAGGAAAGAAGGGAATAAAAAGGAAGGAAATTAAGAGAATAAAAGGAGAGAGAAAAACAGTGACATTATAACAGGGCGGGCCTGATATTAACAGCTGAATTTAGCCCTGGTGCTATATGAGCTCTAAGTTTAAGAATCCACTTCAGCTCGTTTAATTCAAGAGCCCCTAAGGAGTCTCCTTCCCTTCTGTTCGGATGCTGCATCTGTAATACCCTGAACTTGAAGCCATGAGTCGGATACATTTGACAGTGTTTAGCTAAGGCATTATTAACATTAGCTTTTCTTATGTCATAGACATGGTTGTAGACTCGATCTTTGAGCCTACGTGTGGTCATTCCCACATAATATGCCTTGCAGCTGTCACAGTCAGCTAAATAGATGACATTCGCTGTATCACAAGTTGCATATATGTTTGATTCAAATAATATACCTAACTCCATACGTTCAAATTTCCGCTCAGTTGAGATAAATTTACAGATACAACATTTCTTGCAGGGAAAAGTTCCCTGCTTGAACCTTGTTCTAATATCCAATGGCTCAATCTTAATATTCTCCCTACACAATAATCTCTTTAAGTTAAAACAGTTATTATATCTAAAATTTGGTCTCTCCCCCACTATTTTCAATAATTCACTGTCCATAGTAAGTAACTTCCAGTTACTAGAGACAATGTCTCTAATATATCCTATATCATTTGTATATTTAATATCAAAGTAAACCTGACCTCTAGCCTTGGATCTAATGCCATGTGGTATATATCCACTGGGAATCCCACTTTAAAGGACCTTTCATCATTCAAGATAATATCATGCCTATATCCTAATACCAACTCAGGGGGATAACCCCTATCCAAGAAGCATTTGACCTGGAAATCCAAGAGCCACTCCTTAGTACTATCTATATCACAGAGTCTCTTTATTCTTGTCATTTGATTTCTTACTACATTGGGGAAGATATACCTGGGATGCATACTCCCATAATGGAGTATGCCATTCCTCCAACATGGTTTCCTGTATAGGGAGGTAGTGATTTCATTCAGTGCATTCTTATAGATAGTAATATCAAGATAATTCACCTCAGTGAAGGAATGCTCATATGTAAAATTCAGAAAAGTCGTAGTCGAACCCATATAGTCTACAAACTCATTCAAGGATTCGATACCTCCATTCCAAAAAAGGAGGATGTCATCGACAAAACGTCTGTATAGAATGACGTTAGCTCTAAATCTCGAATCATTGAAAATAAATGTCTTCTCCCATATATAAACCGCCAAATTGGCATAGGCATTAGCACAGGGGGTGCCCCATGATTCTTTGTCATTTAAAATAGAATGCCATCCTGTTTTACATGATTTATTACCTTGGATCTTATCTATAATAGTGAATTGGAATTTAAAAGTGCTATGGGTTATAGTGTGTTTATACAAAGCATTGGATATCCTCTTATTTCTAATATCACTGAGATGTTCACTAATCCTGAAATGCTTGTCCTACATAAAATGCAGAACAAAAACACTTTGCCAGATAAATCACTCAGTCACTGCTGCAATTACCAAAATATCATATTTGATATACCTTGGAAGAGTTATTGCTGGTAAATTCTTTAGTTTGAGAAATGTGTGCACAAGCACTACAGTGATCACATGAAATACTGCCCACTAATTTCTCCCCAAATAGGGTGACTTATTTATTGAATGAAATGGAGTGTTTATAGTGAGTACAATAAGAGTTTATTGTATGACCCTTTCAGTAGGAAAATAAACAATGTGGTGGAAGCATTTCTGCTAATTTTTCATTGGCCAACAAAATATCCCAGTGATGATTTATAATGTTTCTGAAGCTATTTGTATTTTGTCCATAAGTTGTGACCAAATGAATAGGTTGAGAAGTTTGTGTGTACCTATAACAGATACAGAATCCATCTTTACTCAGGTGTCTCCAGCTGCCAAGAGAATACCTAATAATGACCCTTTAGGGTCAAGAGACACTGAGGGGATAGAAAGCACCGAAGAAGTACAGAATATCCAAGAACTTTTGGGCAAGATTCTATCACATTAAACATTAATAATGTACATAATATTTCTTCTCAGACACTTTTGGATGTGGAAATAAAACTGCTTAATAAAGGTTTAAATTTTGCCCCAGGATTTTCTGTTTTTGAACCTGCTTTAGAAAATGATATAAATGAATTGTGTAGAACTCTTAATCTGAAATTGTTCTTTTAAGACACAAATCCAACTCAACGATCTACTGGGTTTCATTTCCGTAAATCTAGCTTCATGCCTCCCATGGATAAACATGTTTCAGTATTTAAGGAGTGTATCTTGAAGGAATTACACTTTAATCACAATGTACACAACAGCAATTAGAATCTTACCAAACAAGAACAGGAAGTGCTACACAAACTTAGTAGTAACCATGGCCTAGTGATTTTACCAGCTGACAAAGGTGGGCCGGTAGTCGTCATGGAGTGGACCATGTATAGTGAAGAGACCAACAAACAATTGTCTAATGCCCAATTTTACATGCTTATGCCCTTAGACCCAACATTTAAGTTCAAAAAAGAAATTGACTCATTTTTGGAATTGGCACAAGGAGAAGGGATTATTAGTCAGAGTGTTAGGTATCAGTTAACTGTTTCAGATCCCAAATCGCAATACCTTTATCTATTACCTAAAATACACAAACATCCCACACAACCACTGGGAAGACCAATCGTATCAGGTACAGGATCTCTAACAGAACCACTATCCGCCTTCCTTACAAAATATTTACAATGATTACTACCCCTAGTCAGATCCAGAATTAAAGATACTACTCAATTTTTAACTATTATCAATGACACTCAGTTAGATTAGGGCTGGCTTCTATGAACACTAGATGTCCCTGCTCTATACAATAACATCCCACACTGGGCAGGATTAGAAGCCATTCAATTTTGGCTGGATAAAGCTGAACTACACTCCTGGATTTAATACTCTATTAGTTTGCTTAACTGAACATGTCCTCACAAAAAAATGTTTTTTATTTCTATGGGAAGTGCTATTGGCAAGTTCGAGGAACGGCTATGGGAGCATCATTTCCTCCTATTTATGCTGACCTCTTTATGGACTACATCAAAGAGGAATTGATTTATGATGACAATCACAATATATTTTTACAGAATATGGACATCTGGAGACATTACTTGGACAATTGTTGGATGGTGTGGAGGTGTGATGTGTTATATGTGCAGCAGTTAGTACAATACTTAAATGAAAATAAGTGGGGTATTCAATTTACATTAAACTGGGACTACAATCAAATTACATTTTTGGATGTTCATATTTCCAGACAGGATGACAATACACTCAAAACAGAGGTTTTCAGAAAATTTCCACAATTTAACACCCTAGTTCATGCCTAAGCCATCACCCCCATCACATCATCCAAAACATACCCAAGTCCCAATTTTTATGCCTTAAACGTATTTGCTCCACTGATGAAGCTTATACAATTTGCATTACTGATTTAACCCATAGATTCATCAATAGAGGTTATCCTACAGACTTCATACAAAGGGTTCTTGCATTTGCAATAAACCAAGACCAGAATAACCTACTCAAATATAGGGACACATCTACAAGCAGGTACACACAAACTTCTCAACCTATTCATTTGGTCACAACTTATGGATGAAATACAAATAGCTTCAGAAACATTATAAACCATCACTGGTAAATTTTGTTGGCCAATGAAAAATTTGCAGAAATGCTTCCACCACATTGTTTATTTTCCTACTGAAAGGGTTGTAAAATAAATTCTTATTTTACTCACTATAAAGACTCCATTCCGTCCAATAAATAACAAGTCACCCTATTTGGGGATAAATTAGTGGGCAGTATTTCGTGTGGTCACTGTAGTGCTTGTGCACACATTTCTCAAACTAAAGAATTTACCAGCAATAACTCTTCCAAGGTTTATCAAATATGATGTTTTTGTAATTGCAGCAGTGACTGGGTGATTTACCTGGCAAAGTGTTTTTGTTCTGCATTTTATGTAGGACAAGCATTCCACCCTTTGAGATTCAGGATTAGTGAACATCTCAGTGATATTAGAAATAAGAGGATATCCAATGCTTTGTATATCCAATGATTTGATAACTGCAACCAAGTTGGGGAGATTTGATAGCAGCATCCAGTTTGCAATCATCAGAAACCTTGGTTAGCCACATATTGTTTGCATCTACTTTCACCTCTGGAGAAGTAGATGCCAAAGAGGAGGGGGCTCAAGACAGAACTCTGAGAGACCCTGCTTGTGATGAACTTCCTACAGAAGGAGTTGCCCTACTCTAACAAAGTGGGTTCTATCAAAAAGCTAATTAGCCACTCAATGGACAACATATGAGTTTATGTTAATTTGGGACAGTTTATCAATGATACTAGCATTTGGTGTGCTATTGAAGGTCTTGGTGAGGTTTAGATAAGCAAAACAGATGAACAGTCCCTCCTCTGGGGCTTCAGGAACCCCTTGAAAGAAATCATTCAGGTTTAGAAGACATGACCTAACTTTAACAAATCCTAACTGTTTGGGCTCAAGGGTTTGCAAATCAGCAATATCATTGTTATTATTTAGTAATGACACTTGCCAAGACTTTAAAATTGTTAGCTGTCAGGCTAATGGGTATGTAGTTTTCAGTTTAGTTGTGGGGCAGTAATTTTGTAATGGTACCATTGTGGCTATTCTCCCATCATCAGGGATATGACTTGTGGAGCACTCAGATTAAAAAGGCTTCACATTCTGTAGAAGACAGCCAAGAATATCATCAAGTCCCATAGAGCTAGTCTTGTTAATTTTCAGTGATGTTTTTATTACTTGGTTTGAGAAGATTTAGAAGTGGGATGAGCCATGGTGGAAAGGAGGGCAGATTTGGTAGGCAATATGAAATTAGCACTGAATTTTGGTGCTAGGATATTAGCAGTGAACTCCGAATCTGAATGGGGGCCTCAATTATGAATACATTTATTGCAGTATTGGGCATCATTCTAATGTAGCTGGAAAAACCTTGTGATCACTTTTAGTATTTGTTGCTATCCTACGTTTGGAAGTAGCCTTGATCTTTCTGATGGTTTGCCTTAAGGTTTTACTTATTGGTTATGAGTCTTTTTTATACTGATGAAAACAGGAACTATTTATACATAGCTATGAGAGTATTTATATGGATGTTCCACCAAAGGATTATTTTTAAAATTTCCATTATTTTTATGGCAGATAGGTACAGACTCCTAAAGCAAGTTTTAATGAAGACAATCACAGCTTGATGGTGAAATATGACTAAGTCATCGGTGGCTTAACTGATGATGCAGTCTGTGATAAAATTAATGAGGATGAGTTCAAGAAGGTTTTCACTCCTGGTAAGAAGTAGAGCAATTTGATCAAGGGATTTGCAGTAAAATGGGAATCTCTAATTTTATTTGTCTGTAATGGTATAATTGTGCCAGTTTATGGATGCATAAATAAGGTCCCCTATAATACACTTGTTTAATGGGCAACTTTTCAAGTTGATCTAGATATTCAGCATGTCTAGAATAGGTCATGGAAGGGGTTAGGTAGTTGCAATGGTATGGTAAACAGCATTACTGAAGGTTAGTTGAACTTCTATAACCTCCAGTTGCTACCATGCATGATTTGGTATGATGCTATTTGAACCCCACATTCAGATACCACATTGAACATGAATTTAATAGATGAATGGAACTGTAGCCTGGCCTGAAACCAGGTATCTGTAACTACACATGTATGCATATCTTCAAGAATATGGAATACTTCAATCTTTCTGTTTAAGATCCTGGCATGAGCAGTGCTATCTGATATTTGTCAAACCAGACTTTGAGTGGGACTTCCAAGATGGCTGCACATTGAGTAACAGCTTAATTCTAGCTCTCCTGGTATGAAAACAGAAACTCAGCAGAGAAGGCCAGTACACTTGTGTTTATTGGTTAATTTCAGAATGTGGCTAGTAAGTGTACTGCCTGGATGCCAGAAAAAAAGAAATACAGAGGACCTGGAAAAAATTAGCTACAAAAAGTGAGGAAGGAACACTGACTGGGGAAAGTTCTGCAGCTGTTCAACAAAAAGCAATACAACCTCCAGTCATGAATTCCAGTAACCTACAGGAAGGAAAAAAACAACTGCATACAGACTTGGTTAAAATAAACTAAACACTGATGGAGTACATCAACACAAACAACAAAAGGCTGGAAAAAATGGAAGAAGCTTTAAACAAATATTCAGATGAGGTGATAAAGCTGAAAAAAATCAGAGGTCAAAATGAAGAAAAGACTGGCTGAATATAAGACTGCTCATGCAGAGATGTTAGAGAAGCTGAAAGAAACAGACTACATTAATTTTATGAAAGCACAAATAAGTAACTGGACTGGTATTCCACAGCAGGAGTTGTTAGTTGAAAAAGGCACATTGTGTATATGCCCCAAACCTGGCTATGAGAAAGCAACCTAGACCTTTAACAGTAAAGATGCAATCTTATCAGCAGAGGGAGTTGATTTTGACAAAAATGTGGCCGAAGGACAAAGTACTAAAAGTGGGAGACACCAGAGTCTGTGGAGAATGATTTCAAATTGTACACTAGGCAGAAGAGAAGCAAATTTATTCCACTGTTTGGGGAATGTCGAGATGCAGGTATGATATTTAAACTGCTGCACCCAGCTGTCTTCAAAGTATTCTTCCCTGGAGGGACAAAATCATTTTTTGATGAATATGCTAAGGAGGAAACACAAAAGTTTGTCCAACAAAAAGTGAACTGTGAAATAGAAAGAGTTTCTGCTTCTTGTTCTTCTGGTAATAAAGACCACAGAGAGACCATACCTGAGAAATATTTTCCAATGTTTCATCAGAAAATGTTGGAGTAAAGGAAGGAAGCATGAATAAAACCAATAACTTAATGTAGGATTACAATGCAATAATTATATGTGTGAAATATGACAGAACAAGAAAATCTGGAAATATTGGACTTTTTCAGAATTTATTGGACTTTTGGGGGACTCTAAAGCATATTCCTGACTTCATATCATTAGTGCTCAAAAAGTGGTTTGGGGAGGGGAAGAAGAGAAAGAAAGTCAACTGTAAATAATGATTTCTTTTTCTTACTAGCACTATTTTTCTGGTGTATGGTTTTCTTTCCATGCTATAAAGTAATGTTTTCTTAGTTATTTTAAGTGTAATGAGGATTGTAATCAGGTGCTGCTGTTTTTTTTTTGCTTTCTCCCTTCTCTCTATCTTCTTGTTCAGTTTTAAGAAATGTAGGCAATGTAATGAAAAAAGCCTGGTTAAAAAAACATGACAAATGAAAAATTAATGTGCTTTTTTTTCTTGCATGGGGAAATGACAGGATTAACGACCTTAGATTTATTTAGTAGCAAGTTTTAAGAGTAAGGAAGTAAATGAAAAAGAATATTGAATATTATGAGGCTTTTTTCTAGCAAATATATATGTGGTCAGTAGCACCTCTGCAGCTGGTTTTCATGTTTTCATAGAAACAATCTGATAAAAAGAAACTGACTGCCTGGTTCTTGCATCTCCATGGAGACAATCTGATAAAGAGAAGCTGAAAGCATTCATGGGTTTTCCCAGCTGGGAGAGCTATAAAAAAAAGACAAACCCAATTAGTACTTAGTAGAAGCACAGGCTACAACATGCATCTTAGTATTTTTAACTTTTCTTTTAGGTTAACTCAAGTCTGTGACTGTGGCTGTCAGTTTAGAACTATTGTTCCTATTAGGAGGCTAAAACATCAGTATTTGAAGATGTACATAGTTTTGTGGGCTAGCATTAAGTAGGATGTGACATAGGCTAAAATTCATATGACAAGAAATAACTGTATTCAACCTATTATTGTATTGTTCAACTGGTCAGTGTATGCATGCAACACAAAAGCTGAAACTAGACATTTAACAAAAAAGGTGTTATACATAAAAGGTGAGAATAATAACATTTAATGCAATGATGCTTTCTGTGATGTCTTTAAATGCCTATGGTCTCAGATAAATATAAAAAAGAAAGAGTAGCGAACTACATTAAAAATGTAGAGTGCAAATAGTTATATTACAGGAGGCAACTTAGAAATGAACATGTGAATTTGATAAAGAAAGGTTTTCAGTATTGTTATTCAGCAGAATACTGGGACAAAGGAAGAGAGGAGTACTTATATTAATTGCAAGAGGAGATCCAATAGTGATAGAAGAGGATAAAAAAGATAATAAGGACAGATGTGTAGTGCTAAGGGACTACTGGTAATGGAGGAGGATTATACTGGCATGTATTTATATTCCACCTAAAACTGCTATAATGGAGATTAAGAAAATTCTGGGAGAAATAATTGGATTTCAGCAAGGAATATTACTTATAGGTGGGGACTGGAATCTGATCTGCAGCAGTGAAGATGTGTCTGGAAGGCCCAGAAGGGTAAGTATAACAAAGGAGGAGAGATTTATGAAGAAATTTATGACACCATTTGGCATGGAAAATGTGAATTCAGTAACAGGAGTTTGGAGTGAATTTATATATTATTCCCCAAGATATAAAAACTACACTGGGCTATACATGATATGCACCCAATAACTATTTCAGATCATGTGCCAATAATAACTAAAATAAAAACACAGGGTAATGAAATAAAAATGAGATGCTGGATCTTTCCCACCTATCTGTTGAAAAGAGAAATTTAAGGAATGGATAGGGGAGGTTATTCTAGAGCTATTAGAGAAGATTGAAATTTCTTCTGAAAATATAGTTAGGGAGTGGGTAAAATCAAGGTGGAGTATAAAAATAGGGTGGAAATAAAAGAAAGGGAGCTATGGTTAAGAAGTAACAAGAATTATTTAGAGGGCCTGACAAATGTTAAAGTACTGCAGAATAGGGACATATCAAAGAACATGAAGAGGATCAACTGCAGAATGCTAAGCAGAAAATAAGGGATTACTTCAATAATGTGCACAAATTTGGAAAGATTGCTGTTAAGCACCTTTTTTTGATAATAACAGCAGAGCATAAAAACTTTTAGCATAATGATTCAGGAACATTAAGTAGAAAGGTCTGTTGCCAAGTTTAGGGAGCGTATAACGAGGAAGGTAACAAGACATCCTGTAGCAGTATTAGAAATATTTCGGAAGTTCAATAAAAGTCTGTATAAAGCAGAGAGATACTTAAATCAAGAAAAGATACAACTGGAAATGTTTATGGAAGAATTAAATATGCCAAGGTTAGCGGTAGATGAGGCTCAGTTACTAACGGTTAGGATAGGAGGAGATGAGATAAAAATTATGATGTATAAACCAATCTACAGGAAAATCCCCAGGAACAGATGGTATTCCTGTAGATGTTTGGAAGCTAGGAGGGAAAAAATGATAAAGATCTGGAAGGTTTTGTTTAACAGTATTTTAAGAGGAGGAGGAGTACCAACATCCTGGAAAAAAGTAGCTGTATTACCTAAAGATGATAAAAGATCCATCAAATCCAGCTTCATGTAGGCCCATTTTAATACTAAACCATGATTATGAAGTGTTCATGCCTATAATGGCTAAAAGAATGACAAAAGTAATGCCAAAATTGATAGATATGGATCAATGTGGTTTTGTGGAGGGAAGGCAAACATTTTACATTAACAGAACATTGATGATCCAGAGGGAAGAAGAATGTAAGAAAATACCATTGTTGTTGGTGTGTCTTGTTGCAGAGAAAGCATTTGACAGAGTAAGCTGGGACTTTATGACCAGGGCAATGGAAACATTTGCATTTCCCGAAAAAAATTATAAGGTTGCTTAGGAAGATATATGAGGGATTTGAGGTGAAAATTAAAGTGTGTGGGGTCCTCACTAATAATTTCTGCTTGAGCAGAGAAACCAGATGGGGCGTCCTCTTTGCCCTTTGTTATTTGCATTATATTTAGGACCATTGACAAAGGAAATAAAGGACTCAGAAATTCAAGGATATAATTGGTATGGTAGTCAAGAAATGCTGGCTCTATTTGCAGATGATTATATTTTATACCTGACAAAACCAGAAAAAAGACATTACAGTGTTGTGGAACATTTTGAGACAGTTTCAAATCTTTTGGGATGCAAAATTAATGAAGCTAAAAACAAAGGCAATAGTGGTAAATTATTTACCCTCACACAAATTGGCTCAGCAATACCCGTATTTATGGGGACATGATAAAATTAAGTATTTAGGAGTATGGATTAAAAATGATTCTGATATGGCAGCTAAGGATATGTGAAGAGACTTAAAAGATAATATAAAAACTGTGAAAATGGAAGCTTTGTTATATGGATATGGAAGTGAGCTACAAGCAGTCAACATGTTTTTAGTCCCTTCAGTCTTATACACAGGTCAGGCATATTTTTATCAACCAGAGGAGAAGATGTGGATAGTAATTAGTAAAGAGCTGAAGGACTGTATCTGGGAGGGGAAGATGGCAAGAGTCAAGTGGGATAAGCTGATTCTTCCAGTAGAAGAGGGCAGATTGGGATTACACAATGTGAAGGGGTATTTCAGAGCTACACAGTTAAGGTTGCTATACATAGCAGAAGTAGAAAACTATAATTCAAAGTGGAAAGGGATGATGTTGAAGCCTCAAGAAACAAGGAGAGACTGGGATTTTGAATGCAGGCCTTTAAGGAGAAGTTTTGTAGAACACAGAACTTACATTTAACACAAAATTAAAGAGATGCACAGGAGCCAATTAGCCTGCATAGAAACATGGGTTACAGGACAGAAATGGATGACAGAACTGGAAATGGCACAAGGGCCAGAGTGTTATCTGTTAAAAGCCACACAGCAACACCAAATAGCACATGAGCCACATGGTACATGCCAACATTACATAAAAGAGAGAAATAGCATGGGTGATGCAATGTTGTATGCTCATAGCAATGCAGTATCAGAGAATGTCCAGGGCCACAAGGAGCTTGAGCAGGAGCAATCATGCCAAACACCAATTGCTTTAAAAGACAGACAGATTGTGTCTAACAATAATTATCTACAGGACAAAAAAATGAAATGCAGGCCAAATTTGTTAAAAGAACAGTAGCAATGACTTGAAGGGAGGACTCTGCAGTATAGCAATTTTCCACCGCAATTCTATGTGCGGTGCAATTAAGTGATGAATTATGCAACAGATAGCAATTTTAAAAGGTTCAAATAAAAAGTGCTAGAGTTAGGCAGTCCAGTCACTGGTAATTTAGGAGTCTACTGTTTCTCAACTGGCATTCATGAACTGACAGCACTTGCCCACTCACCACAAGAAATAAAAAAAACTGAAATCTCTGGCAAGTCAAGTACAAGTGTGTCTCACAAGTGTCCTATGATAAATACAACCTATGCATGCCGATATATGTTTTCAAGTCCTAGCCTATCCAGTTCTGACAATAACTTATCCAATATTACCTTCTCCATTATTTTTCCACAACATGAAAGAAGACTTAAAGGTCTGTATGACACTGGGTTTGTCCTACTTCCCTTTACCTTAAAGGCAGGTTTGATAAGCGCATGTCTCCAATCTTAAAGAATCTCCCCATATTTATGCGACCTAATAATGATGTAATAGTACTGTAAATTCTTGCTGAATTGCTTTGTTTGTGTACTTCTTTTTCAATATCTAACTTGATTTCAGTATCTGAGGTTACCTGGATGTCACTAGGACAATTCATCACCCCTTTTGTTCAGGCAAACTATTTATTATATATCTATAATCTGTTGTGTCTGAGAATAAACTGTAGAATCTACACATTTTCTTCAGAGTTTTTTTGATCTTGTCTCACACTATGTGTAATTTGTTTATCCAGCCTGTGTGGTTTTGGAGTAGAACATTTAGAGATGCATGATTGTGGGATTTTTTTTTCAGCATAGTGTTTCTCTTAGTAGTTTTGATGATTCCAAGTGTGATATTTGGCAGTGTGATGTTTAACTATAGATTCCATTGCAGAAACCTGTATAAATGCGTACATTGTGCATTGTCCTGCAAAACCTGCATATATCACTACTGCATTAACCTGCAGGACCTTAGGGTAATTTTGATGCATTAAACTTCCTCATCAGCACATGTAGTCAGTGCAGTGTCATAATTATAATATATACACAATACACTGTTGGATTAGTACAAATCATTGCTGTAATGTCCAGCATGACCTAAACTTATAATTGCTGCATTATCCTTCACAACCTATGTGGTGACTCACTGCTTACATGATTAATACGTATCACTGCTGCCCTGTCCTGTATGAATTGCACATATCATTGGTACAGTTTCTTGCATGATCTGCACATATTGTATCATTACTGCATTATCCTTCATGAACATACAACACATATTTGATACCTGATCTTGCATGATTTCTACATATAAGTACTGCATTTTCTTGCATGACCTCTGTCTCTCATGCATTGCCCTGCATGACCTTTACATATTGCTGCTATATTGTCCTACAACAGCTGCATATAGTGTTACTGCTTTGTTCTTGATGAATACACCTTTTACAACTTCAACAGTCAGTAAAGAATTGTCTTACAAGATCTACATTGTATCAAAGGTCGACAATACAATCAGGAACAGATTTCAGATATTGCTCTTATATACATAGAAAGTTGCAGGAATAACAGATTTTGGATCAACATGCAGTTTCTGAAGAATACGAAATATGAAACTTAAATAACTGTAATTCTGCAAAATTCTGGCCACTTGAGAGCTGCGCATTCTCTTTGTGTTTTGTCCTAGATAACATAAGCATATCTAGAATTAATCTGTATGATTATTTGGATCATGACATAGCAAAGACATCCTTGTCTTCCACAGTAAAGCAAAGCTCAAACCATTCACTATATGCTCCTAGTTGCAGTGCCTGCGTCTTGTTAAGCGTGGCTTCTGAGTTTTCAGTTGTAAACACCTGGCTTCAGAGCTTTCGGTTTCAGTCTCCACCCTTTAGAATACACTGCCAGATCATTTCCCATGCAATGCTTTCAAAGTGATGCTCAGAATACTGCACATTTCTAACAGCTGCTGTGGCTATTCTGTGACAACGTAGCTTTAGAAAGACCTTGTTGTGCTTGTTCTTAAACTCCTAAAACACCAGCACCCTACCTTTCTCATGAGCTATTTTGACCTATGTTTAGTAGCTGCAGCCTTTCCACTTACTGTTACTCCTTACTTCACCGTATAACTAGAAAACTTTAGGCTTCTGTAACTCTTATGCTCAATTTCTATGACTTTCATGTTTCATATTCAGGTAAGGCTCCTTTCCTCTCTGGCTCTTTCAAGCTAAGCACTGCTGTTGCTGGCATGCTAAATTATCTCCTGGTTCAGTGCCAGATGACTGATATTTACAAATTTTTATTTTGTAAAAGAAAGCACTTGTGCTACTGTTAGAACTCTGGCAGAAGTGATTGGTCTATTAGGAGGAAGATATATAGAAACTGAAAAAATACTCAAGATACATACTGCAGAGCATTGTAATAGTCTCAGCACAGGAATGCAATGTGAAATGGATCCAGTTTCACAAACCCAAGCCTCAGAGACCCTGGCTCGTAGAGGATTCAGCCTAGTTGGATGGTATCATTCCCACCCTGCCTTTGACCCCAATCCTTCTGTCAGAGATATTGACGGGGAGAGGGTGGGGGGGAGGAGAGGAGGAGGGGGGAGGGAGGGAGGAAGGGAAGGTAGAGGAAAAAGGTGATGGTAAGGATGGAAAGAAAAGATGGGAAGGGAAGGAGGGATGTATAGAAGGAAGGAGGGAAAGGAAAGAAGGGAATAAAAAGGAAGGAAATTAAGAGAATAAAAGGAGAGAGAAAAACAGTGACATTATAACAGGGCGGGCCTGATATTAACAGCTGAATTTAGCCCTGGTGCTATATGAGCTCTAAGTTTAAGAATCCACTTCAGCTCGTTTAATTCAAGAGCCCCTAAGGAGTCTCCTTCCCTTCTGTTCGGATGCTGCATCTGTAATACCCTGAACTTGAAGCCATGAGTCGGATACATTTGACAGTGTTTAGCTAAGGCATTATTAACATTAGCTTTTCTTATGTCATAGACATGGTTGTAGACTCGATCTTTGAGCCTACGTGTGGTCATTCCCACATAATATGCCTCGCAGCTGTCACAGTCAGCTAAATAGATGACATTCGCTGTATCACAAGTTGCATATATGTTTGATTCAAATAATATACCTAACTCCATACGTTCAAATTTCCGCTCAGTTGAGATAAATTTACAGATACAACATTTCTTGCAGGGAAAAGTTCCCTGCTTGAACCTTGTTCTAATATCCAATGGCTCAATCTTAATATTCTCCCTACACAATAATCTCTTTAAGTTAAAACAGTTATTATATCTAAAATTTGGTCTCTCCCCCACTATTTTCAATAATTCACTGTCCATAGTAAGTAACTTCCAGTTACTAGAGACAATGTCTCTAATATATCCTATATCATTTGTATATTTAATATCAAAGTAAACCTGACCTCTAGCCTTGGATCTAATGCCATGTGGTATATATCCACTGGGAATCCCACTTTTAAAGGACCTTTCATCATTCAAGATAATATCATGCCTATATCCTAATACCAACTCAGGGGGATAACCCCTATCCAAGAAGCATTTGACCTGGAAATCCAAGAGCCACTCCTTAGTACTATCTATATCACAGAGTCTCTTTATTCTTGTCATTTGATTTCTTACTACATTGGGGAAGATATACCTGGGATGCATACTCCCATAATGGAGTATGCCATTCCTCCAACATGGTTTCCTGTATAGGGAGGTAGTGATTTCATTCAGTGCATTCTTATAGATAGTAATATCAAGATAATTCACCTCAGTGAAGGAATGCTCATATGTAAAATTCAGAAAAGTTGTAGTCGAACCCATATAGTCTACAAACTCATTCAAGGATTCGATACCTCCATTCCAAAAAAGGAGGATGTCATCGACAAAACGTCTGTATAGAATGACGTTAGCTCTAAATCTCGAATCATTGAAAATAAATGTCTTCTCCCATATATAAACCGCCAAATTGGCATAGGCATTAGCACAGGGGGTGCCCCATGATTCTTTGTCATTTAAAATAGAATGCCATCCTGTTTTACATGATTTATTACCTTGGATCTTATCTATAATAGTGAATTGGAATTTAAAAGTGCCATGGGTTATAGTGTGTTTATACAAAGCATTGGATATCCTCTTATTTCTAATATCACTGAGATGTTCACTAATCCTGAAATGCTTGTCCTACATAAAATGCAGAACAAAAACACTTTGCCAGATAAATCACTCAGTCACTGCTGCAATTACCAAAATATCATATTTGATATACCTTGGAAGAGTTATTGCTGGTAAATTCTTTAGTTTGAGAAATGTGTGCACAAGCACTACAGTGATCACATGAAATACTGCCCACTAATTTCTCCCCAAATAGGATGACTTATTTATTGAATGAAATGGAGTGTTTATAGTGAGTACAATAAGAGTTTATTGTATGACCCTTTCAGTAGGAAAATAAACAATGTGGTGGAAGCATGTCTGCTAATTTTTCATTGGCCAACAAAATATCCCAGTGATGATTTATAATGTTTCTGAAGCTATTTGTATTTTGTCCATAAGTTGTGACCAAATGAATAGGTTGAGAAGTTTGTGTGTACCTATAACAGATACAGAATCCATCTTTACTCAGGTGTCTCCAGCTGCCAAGAGAATACCTAATAATGACCCTTTAGGGTCAAGAGACACGGGGGGGGGGGATAGAAAGCACCGAAGAAGTACAGAATATCCAAGAACTTTTGGGCAAGATTCTATCACATTAAACATTAATAATGTACATAATATTTCTTCTCAGACACTTTTGGATGTGGAAATAAAACTGCTTAATAAAGGTTTAAATTTTGCCCCAGGATTTTCTGTTTTTGAACCTGCTTTAGAAAATGATATAAATGAATTGTGTAGAACTCTTAATCTGAAATTGTTCTTTTAAGACACAAATCCAACTCAACGATCTACTGGGTTTCATTTCCGTAAATCTAGCTTCATGCCTCCCATGGATAAACATGTTTCAGTATTTAAGGAGTGTATCTTGAAGGAATTACACTTTAATCACAATGTACACAACAGCAATTAGAATCTTACCAAACAAGAACAGGAAGTGCTACACAAACTTAGTAGTAACCATGGCCTAGTGATTTTACCAGCTGACAAAGGTGGGCCGGTAGTCGTCATGGAGTGGACCATGTATAGTGAAGAGACCAACAAACAATTGTCTAATGCCCAATTTTACATGCTTATGCCCTTAGACCCAACATTTAAGTTCAAAAAAGAAATTGACTCATTTTTGGAATTGGCACAAGGAGAAGGGATTATTAGTCAGAGTGTTAGGTATCAGTTAACTGTTTCAGATCCCAAATCGCAATACCTTTATCTATTACCTAAAATACACAAACATCCCACACAACCACTGGGAAGACCAATCGTATCAGGTACAGGATCTCTAACAGAACCACTATCCGCCTTCCTTACAAAATATTTACAATGATTACTACCCCTAGTCAGATCCAGAATTAAAGATACTACTCAATTTTTAACTATTATCAATGACACTCAGTTAGATTAGGGCTGGCTTCTATGAACACTAGATGTCCCTGCTCTATACAATAACATCCCACACTGGGCAGGATTAGAAGCCATTCAATTTTGGCTGGATAAAGCTGAACTACACTCCTGGATTTAATACTCTATTAGTTTGCTTAACTGAACATGTCCTCACAAAAAAATGTTTTTTATTTCTATGGGAAGTGCTATTGGCAAGTTCGAGGAACGGCTATGGGAGCATCATTTCCTCCTATTTATGCTGACCTCTTTATGGACTACATCAAAGAGGAATTGATTTATGATGACAATCACAATATATTTTACAGAATATGGACATCTGGAGACATTACTTGGACAATTGTTGGATGGTGTGGAGGTGTGATGTGTTATATGTGCAGCAGTTAGTACAATACTTAAATGAAAATAAGTGGGGTATTCAATTTACATTAAACTGGGACTACAATCAAATTACATTTTTGGATGTTCATATTTCCAGACAGGATGACAATACACTCAAAACAGAGGTTTTCAGAAAATGTCCACAATTTAACACCCTAGTTCATGCCTAAGCCATCACCCCCATCACATCATCCAAAACATACCCAAGTCCCAATTTTTATGCCTTAAACGTATTTGCTCCACTGATGAAGCTTATACAATTTGCATTACTGATTTAACCCATAGATTCATCAATAGAGGTTATCCTACAGACTTCATACAAAGGGTTCTTGCATTTGCAATAAACCAAGACCAGAATAACCTACTCAAATATAGGGACACATCTACAAGCAGGTACACATAAACTTCTCAACCTATTCATTTGGTCACAACTTATGGATGAAATACAAATAGCTTCAGAAACATTATAAACCATCACTGGTAAATTTTGTTGGCCAATGAAAAATTTGCAGAAATGCTTCCACCACATTGTTTATTTTCCTACTGAAAGGGTTGTAAAATAAATTCTTATTTTACTCACTATAAAGACTCCATTCCGTCCAATAAATAACAAGTCACCCTATTTGGGGATAAATTAGTGGGCAGTATTTCGTGTGGTCACTGTAGTGCTTGTGCACACATTTCTCAAACTAAAGAATTTACCAGCAATAACTCTTCCAAGGTTTATCAAATATGATGTTTTTGTAATTGCAGCAGTGACTGGGTGATTTACCTGGCAAAGTGTTTTTGTTCTGCATTTTATGTAGGACAAGCATTCCACCCTTTGAGATTCAGGATTAGTGAACATCTCAGTGATATTAGAAATAAGAGGATATCCAATGCTTTGTATATCCAATGATTTGATAACTGCAACCAAGTTGGGGAGATTTGATAGCAGCATCCAGTTTGCAATCATCAGAAACCTTGGTTAGCCACATATTGTTTGCATCTACTTTCACCTCTGGAGAAGTAGATGCCAAAGAGGAGGGGGCTCAAGACAGAACTCTGAGAGACCCTGCTTGTGATGAACTTCCTACAGAAGGAGTTGCCCCTACTCTAACAAAGTGGGTTCTATCAAAAAGCTAATTAGCCACTCAATGGACAGCATATGAGTTTATGTTAATTTGGGACAGTTTATCAATGATACTAGCATTTGGTGTGCTATTGAAGGTCTTGGTGAGGTTTAGATAAGCAAAACAGATGAACAGTCCCTCCTCTGGGGCTTCAGGAACCCCTTGAAAGAAATCATTCAGGTTTAGAAGACATGACCTAACTTTAACAAATCCTAACTGTTTGGGCTCAAGGGTTTGCAAATCAGCAATATCATTGTTATTATTTAGTAATGACACTTGCCAAGACTTTAAAATTGTTAGCTGTCAGGCTAATGGGTATGTAGTTTTCCAGTTTAGTTGTGGGGCAGTAATTTTGTAATGGTACCATTGTGGCTATTCTCCCATCATCAGGGATATGACTTGTGGAGCACTCAGATTAAAAAGGCTTCACATTCTGTAGAAGACAGCCAAGAATATCATCAAGTCCCATAGAGCTAGTCTTGTTAATTTTCAGTGATGTTTTTATTACTTGGTTTGAGAAGATTTAGAAGTGGGATGAGCCATGGTGGAAAGGAGGGCAGATTTGGTAGGCAATATGAAATTAGCACTGAATTTTGGTGCTAGGATGTTAGCAGTGAACTCCGAATCTGAATGGGGGCCTCAATTATGAATACATTTATTGCAGTATTGGGCATCATTCTAATGTAGCTGGAAAAAAAACCTTGTGATCACTTTTAGTATTTGTTGCTATCCTACGTTTGGAAGTAGCCTTGATCTTTCTGATGGTTTATTGGTTATGAGTCTTTTTTATACTGATGAAAACAGGAACTATTTATACATAGCTATGAGAGTATTTATATGGATGTTACACCAAAGGATTATTTTTAAAATTGCCATTATTTTTATGGCAGATAGGTACAGACTCCTAAAGCAAGTTTTAATGAAGACAATCACAGCTTGATGGTGAAATATGACTAAGTCATCGGTGGCTTAACTGATGATGCAGTCTGTGATAAAATTAATGAGGATGAGTTCAAGAAGGTTTTCACTCCTGGTAAGAAGTAGAGCAATTTGATCAAGGGATTTGCAGTAAAAATGGGGAATCTCTAATTTTATTTGTCTGTAATGGTATAATTGTGCCAGTTTATGGATGCATAAATAAGGTCCCCTATAATACACTTGTTTAATGGGCAACTTTTCAAGTTGATCTAGATATTCAGCATGTCTAGAATAGGTCATGGAAGGGGTTAGGTAGTTGCAATGGTATGGTAAACAGCATTACTGAAGGTTAGTTGAACTTCTATAACCTCCAGTTGCTACCATGCATGATTTGGCATGATGCTATTTGAACCCCACATTCAGATACCACATTGAACATGAATTTAATAGATGAATGGAACTGTAGCCTGGCCTGAAACCAGGTATCTGTAACTACACATGTATGCATATCTTCAAGAATATGGAATACTTCAATCTTTCTGTTTAAGATCCTGGCATGAGCAGTGCTATCTGATATTTGTCAAACCAGACTTTGAGTGGGACTTCCAAGATGGCTGCACATTGAGTAACAGCTTAATTCTAGCTCTCCTGGTATGAAAACAGAAACTCAGCAGAGAAGGCCAGTACACTTGTGTTTATTGGTTAATTTCAGAATGTGGCTAGTAAGTGTACTGCCTGGATGCCAGAAAAAAAGAAATACAGAGGACCTGGAAAAAATTAGCTACAAAAAGTGAGGAAGGAACACTGACTGGGGGAAGTTCTGCAGCTGTTCAACAAAAAGCAATACAACCTCCAGTCATGAATTCCAGTAACCTACAGGAAGGAAAAAAACACCTGCATACAGACTTGGTTAAAATAAACTAAACACTGATGGAGCATATCAGCACAAACAACAAAAGGCTGGAAAATATGGAAGAAGCTTTAAACAAATATTCAGATGAGGTGTAAAGCTGAAAAAATAAGAAGTCAAAATGAAGAAAAGGCTGACTGAGTATGAGACTGCTCATGCAGAGATGTTAGAGAAGCTGAAAGAAACAGACTACATTAATTTTATGAAAGCACAAATAAGTAACTGGACTGGTATTCCACAGCAGGAGTTGTTAGTTGAAAAAGGCACATTGTGTATATGCCCCAAACCTGGCTATGAGAAAGCAACCTAGACCTTTAACAGTAAAGATGCAATCTTATCAGCAGAGGGAGTTGATTTTGACAAAAATGTGGCCGAAGGACAAAGTACTAAAAGTGGGAGACACCAGAGTCTGTGGAGAATGATTTCAAATTGTACACTAGGCAGAAGAGAAGCAAATTTATTCCACTGTTTGGGGAATGTTGAGATGCAGGTATGATATTTAAACTGCTGCACCCAGCTGTCTTCAAAGTATTCTTCCCTGGAGGGACAAAATCATTTTTTGATGAATATGCTAAGGAGGAAACACAAAAGTTTGTCCAACAAAAAGTGAACTGTGAAATAGAAAGAGTTTCTGCTTCTTGTTCTTCTGGTAATAAAGACCACAGAGAGACCATACCTGAGAAATATTTTCCAATGTTTCATCAGAAAATGTTGGAGTAAAGGAAGGAAGCATGAATAAAACCAATAATTTAATGTAGGATTACAATGCAATAATTATATGTGTGAAATATGACAGAACAAGAAAATCTGGAAATATTGGACTTTTTCAGAATTTATTGGACTTTTGGGGGACTCTAAAGCATATTCCTGACTTCATATCATTAGTGCTCAAAAAGTGGTTTGGGGAGGGGAAGAAGAGAAAGAAAGTCAACTGTAAATAATGATTTCTTTTTCTTACTAGCACTATTTTTCTGGTGTATGGTTTTCTTTCCATGCTATAAAGTAATGTTTTCTTAGTTATTTTAAGTGTAATGAGGATTGTAATCAGGTGCTGCTGTTTTTTTTTTCTTTGCTTTCTCCCTTCTCTCTATCTTCTTGTTCAGTTTTAAGAAATGCAGGCAATGTAATGAAAAAAGCCTGGTTAAAAAAACATGACAAATGAAAAATTAATGTGCTTTTTTTTCTTGCATGGGGAAATGACAGGATTAACGACCTTAGATTTATTTAGTAGCAAGTTTTAAGAGTAAGGAAGTAAATGAAAAAGAATATTGAATATTATGAGGCTTTTTTCTAGCAAATATATATGTGGTCAGTAGCACCTCTGCAGCTGGTTTTCATGTTTTCATAGAAACAATCTGATAAAAAGAAACTGACTGCCTGGTTCTTGCATCTCCATGGAGACAATCTGATAAAGAGAAGCTGAAAGCATTCATGGGTTTTCCCAGCTGGGAGAGCTATAAAAAAAAGACAAACCCAATTAGTACTTAGTAGAAGCACAGGCTACAACATGCATCTTAGTATTTTTAACTTTTCTTTTAGGTTAACTCAAGTCTGTGACTGTGGCTGTCAGTTTAGAACTATTGTTCCTATTAGGAGGCTAAAACATCAGTATTTGAAGATGTACATAGTTTTGTGGGCTAGCATTAAGTAGGATGTGACATAGGCTAAAATTCATATGACAAGAAATAACTGTATTCAACCTATTATTGTATTGTTCAACTGGTCAGTGTATGCATGCAACACAAAAGCTGAAACTAGACATTTAACAAAAAAGGTGTTATACATAAAAGGTGAGAATAATAACATTTAATGCAATGATGCTTTCTGTGATGTCTTTAAATGTCTATGGTCTCAGATAAATATAAAAAAGAAAGAGTAGCGAACTACATTAAAAATGTAGAGTGCAAATAGTTATGTTACAGGAGGCAACTTAGAAATGAACATGTGAATTTGATAAAGAAAGGTTTTCAGTATTGTTATTCAGCAGAATACTGGGACAAAGGAAGAGAGGAGTACTTATATTAATTGCAAGAGGAGATCCAATAGTGATAGAAGAGGATAAAAAAGATAATAAGGACAGATGTGTAGTGCTAAGGGACTACTGGTAATGGAGGAGGATTATACTGGCATGTATTTATATTCCACCTAAAACTGCTATAATGGAGATTAAGAAAATTCTGGGAGAAATAATTGGATTTCAGCAAGGAATATTACTTATAGGTGGGGACTGGAATCTGATCTGCAGCAGTGAAGATGTGTCTGGAAGGCCCAGAAGGGTAAGTATAACAAAGGAGGAGAGATTTATGAAGAAATTTATGACAACATTTGGCATGGAAAATGTGAATTCAGTAACAGGAGTTTGGAGTGAATTTATATATTATTCCCCAAGATATAAAAACTACACTGGGCTATACATGATATGCACCCAATAACTATTTCAGATCATGTGCCAATAATAACTAAAATAAAAACACAGGGTAATGAAATAAAAATGAGATGCTGGATCTTTCCCACCTATCTGTTGAAAAGAGAGAAATTTAAGGAATGGATAGGGGAGGTTATTCTAGAGCTATTAGAGAAGATTGAAATTTCTTCTGAAAATATAGTTAGGGAGTGGGTAAAATCAAGGTGGAGTATAAAAATAGGGTGGAAATAAAAGAAAGGGAGCTATGGTTAAGAAGTAACAAGAATTATTTAGAGGGCCTGACAAATGTTAAAGTACTGCAGAATAGGGACATATCAAAGAACATGAAGAGGATCAACTGCAGAATGCTAAGCAGAAAATAAGGGATTACTTCAATAATGTGCACAAATTTGGAAAGATTGCTGTTAAGCACCTTTTTTTGATAATAACAGCAGAGCATAAAAACTTTTAGCATAATGATTCAGGGAACATTAAGTAGAAAGGTCTGTTGCCAAGTTTAGGGAGCGTATAACGAGGAAGGTAACAAGACATCCTGTAGCAGTATTAGAAATATTTCGGAAGTTCAATAAAAGTCTGTATAAAGCAGAGAGATACTTAAATCAAGAAAAGATACAACTGGAAATGTTTATGGAAGAATTAAATATGCCAAGGTTAGCGGTAGATGAGGCTCAGTTACTAACGGTTAGGATAGGAGGAGATGAGATAAAAATTATGATGTATAAACCAATCTACAGGAAAATCCCCAGGAACAGATGGTATTCCTGTAGATGTTTGGAAGCTAGGAGGGAAAAAATGATAAAGATCTGGAAGGTTTTGTTTAACAGTATTTTAAGAGGAGGAGGAGTACCAACATCCTGGAAAAAAGTAGCTGTAATACCTAAAGATGATAAAGATCCATCAAATCCAGCTTCATGTAGGCCCATTTTAATACTAAACCATGATTATGAAGTGTTCATGCCTATAATGGCTAAAAGAATGACAAAAGTAATGCCAAAATTGATAGATATGGATCAATGTGGTTTTGTGGAGGGAAGGCAAACATTTTACATTAACAGAACATTGATGATCCAGAGGGAAGAAGAATGTAAGAAAATACCATTGTTGTTGGTGTGTCTTGTTGCAGAGAAAGCATTTGACAGAGTAAGCTGGGACTTTATGACCAGGGCAATGGAAACATTTGCATTTCCCGAAAAAAATTATAAGGTTGCTTAGGAAGATATATGAGGGATTTGAGGTGAAAATTAAAGTGTGTGGGGTCCTCACTAATAATTTCTGCTTGAGCAGAGAAACCAGATGGGGCGTCCTCTTTGCCCTTTGTTATTTGCATTATATTTAGGACCATTGACAAAGGAAATAAGGGACTCAGAAATTCAAGGATATAATTGGTATGGTAGTCAAGAAATGCTGGCTCTATTTGCAGATGATTATATTTTATACCTGACAAAACCAGAAAAAAGACATTACAGTGTTGTGGAACATTTTGAGACAGTTTCAAATCTTTTGGGGATGCAAAATTAATGAAGCTAAAAACAAAGGCAATAGTGGTAAATTATTTACCCTCACACAAATTGGCTCAGCAATACCCGTATTTATGGGGACATGATAAAATTAAGTATTTAGGAGTATGGATTAAAAATGATTCTGATATGGCAGCTAAGGATATGTGAAGAGACTTAAAAGATAATATAAAAACTGTGAAAATGGAAGCTTTGTTATATGGATATGGAAGTGAGCTACAAGCAGTCAACATGTTTTTAGTCCCTTCAGTCTTATACACAGGTCAGGCATATTTTTATCAACCAGAGGAGAAGATGTGGATAGTAATTAGTAAAGAGCTGAAGGACTGTATCTGGGAGGGGAAGATGGCAAGAGTCAAGTGGGATAAGCTGATTCTTCCAGTAGAAGAGGGCAGATTGGGATTACACAATGTGAAGGGGTATTTCAGAGCTACACAGTTAAGGTTGCTATACATAACAGAAGTAGAAAACTATAATTCAAAGTGGAAAGGGATGATGTTGAAGCCTCAAGAAACAAGGAGAGACTGGGATTTTGAATGCAGGCCTTTAAGGAGAAGTTTTGTAGAACACAGAACTTACATTTAACACAAAATTAAAGAGATGCACAGGAGCCAATTAGCCTGCATAGAAACATGGGTTACAGGACAGAAATGGATGACAGAACTGGAAATGGCACAAGGGCCAGAGTGTTATCTGTTAAAAGCCACACAGCAACACCAAATAGCACATGAGCCACATGGTACATGCCAACATTACATAAAAGAGAGAAATAGCATGGGTGATGCAATGTTGTATGCTCATAGCAATGCAGTATCAGAGAATGTCCAGGGCCACAAGGAGCTTGAGCAGGAGCAATCATGCCAAACACCAATTGCTTTAAAAGACAGACAGATTGTGTCTAACAATAATTATCTACAGGACAAAAAAAATGAAATGCAGGCCAAATTTGTTAAAAAGAACAGTAGCAATGACTTGAAGGGAGGACTCTGCAGTATAGCAATTTTCCACCGCAATTCTATGTGCGGTGCAATTAAGTGATGAATTATGCAACAGATAGCAATTTTAAAAGGTTCAAATAAAAAGTGCTAGAGTTAGGCAGTCCAGTCACTGGTAATTTAGGAGTCTACTGTTTCTCAACTGGCATTCATGAACTGACAGCACTTGCCCACCCACCACAAGAAATAAAAAAAACTGAAATCTCTGGCAAGTCAAGTACAAGTGTGTCTCACAAGTGTCCTATGATAAATACAACCTATGCATGCCGATATATGTTTTCAAGTCCTAGCCTATCCAGTTCTGACAATAACTTATCCAATATTACCTTCTCCATTATTTTTCCACAACATGAAAGTAGACTTAAAGGTCTGTATGACACTGGGTTTGTCCTACTTCCCTTTACCTTAAAGGCAGGTTTGATAAGCGCATGTCTCCAATCTTAAAGAATCTCCCCATATTTATGCGACCTAATAATGATGTAATAGTACTGTAAATTCTTGCTGAATTGCTTTGTTTGTGTACTTCTTTTCAATATCTAACTTGATTTCAGTATCTGAGGTTACCTGGATGTCACTAGGACAATTCATCACCCCTTTTGTTCAGGCAAACTATTTATTATATATCTATAATCTGTTGTGTCTGAGAATAAACTGTAGAATCTACACATTTTCTTCAGAGTTTTTTTGATCTTGTCTCACACTATGTGTAATTTGTTTATCCAGCCTGTGTGGTTTTGGAGTAGAACATTTAGAGATGCATGATTGTGGGATTTTTTTTTCAGCATATTGTTTCTCTTAGTAGTTTTGATGATTCCAAGTGTGATATTTGGCAGTGTGATGTTTAACTATAGATTCCATTGCAGAAACCTGTATGTCGTACGTACATTGTGCATTGTCCTGCAAAACCTGCATATATCACTACTGCATTAACCTGCAGGACCTTAGGGTAATTTTGATGCATTAAACTTCCTCATCAGCACATGTAGTCAGTTCAGTGTCATAATTATAATATATACACAATACACTGTTGGATTAGTACAAATCATTGCTGTAATGTCCAGCATGACCTAAACTTATAATTGCTGCATTATCCTTCACAACCTATGTGGTGACTCACTGCTTACATGATTAATACGTATCACTGCTGCCCTGTCCTGTATGAATTGCACATATCATTGGTACAGTTTCTTGCATGATCTGCACATATTGTATCATTACTGCATTATCCTTCATGAACATACAACACATATTTGATACCTGATCTTGCATGATTTCTACATATAAGTACTGCATTTTCTTGCATGACCTCTGTCTCTCATGCATTGCCCTGCATGACCTTTACATATTGCTGCTATATTGTCCTACAACAGCTGCATATAGTGTTACTGCTTTGTTCTTGATGAATACACCTTTTACAACTTCAACAGTCAGTAAAGAATTGTCTTACAAGATCTACATTGTATCAAAGGTCGACAATACAATCAGGAACAGATTTCAGATATTGCTCTTATATACATAGAAAGTTGCAGGAATAACAGATTTTGGATCAACATGCAGTTTCTGAAGAATACGAAATATGAAACTTAAATAACTGTAATTCTGCAAAATTCTGGCCACTTGAGAGCTGCGCATTCTCTTTGTGTTTTGTCCTAGATAACATAAGCATATCTAGACTTAACATGTGTGATTATTTGGATCATGACATAGCAAAGACATCCTTGTCTTCCACAGTAAAGCAAAGCTCAAACCATTCACTATATGCTCCTAGTTGCAGTGCCTGCGTCTTGTTAAGCGTGGCTTCTGAGTTTTCAGTTGTAAACACCTGGCTTCAGAGCTTTCGGTTTCAGTCTCCACCCTTTAGAATACACTGCCAGATCATTTCCCATGCAATGCTTTCAAAGTGATGCTCAGAATACTGCACATTTCTAACAGCTGCTGTGGCTATTCTGTGACAACGTAGCTTTAGAAAGACCTTGTTGTGCTTGTTCTTAAACTCCTAAAACACCAGCACCCTACCTTTCTCATGAGCTATTTTGACCTATGGTTAGTAGCTGCAGCCTTTCCACTTACTGTTACTCCTTACTTCACCGTATAATTAGAAAACTTTAGGCTTCTGTAACTCTTATGCTCAATTTCTATGACTTTCATGTTTCATATTCAGGTAAGGCTCCTTTCCTCTCTGGCTCTTTCAAGCTAAGCACTGCTGTTGCTGGCATGCTAAATTATCTCCTGGTTCAGTGCCAGATGACTGATATTTACAAATTTTTATTTTGTAAAAGAAAGCACTTGTGCTACTGTTAGAATTCATTGTCTTTGGCTGTACAGATGTAGTTGTATTTTCACTACTTTTTGTTTTCTGATCTGACAAAAATACATTTCTGGTGTACCCAGTGAGTTAACATTAACAAATAAAAAAATAGCCACATAGATATATATATATATATATATATATATATATATATATATATATATATATATATATATATGTATATATATATACATATATATATATATATACATATACATATACGTATATATATATATATATATATATATATATATATGGGTTCCTTTAGTTGACCGAACGACGATTCCCGACACGGAAGACGACAACCAAACGACCGACAGGTAAGTTTACTGAAAGGGTGATTTGCCGACAGCGGAAAGACCGACAAGGGGAATGTGTGAGCCTTCGGTAAGTGTGCGACAGTGACGGAGTTAGGGCGGTCAGGTAAGTGTGCGATATTGTGGGATTTTGGGTTAGGGTGTGGGAAAGGTGAGTGTGTGTTAGTGTTGGAGTTAGGGTTCAGGTAAGGTAAGTGTGTGATAGTGAGGGACTGTAGTTTAGGGACGGGTTAAGTGAGTTAGGTTTAGAGTCGGGTAGGGTGAGTGTCTGCGATAGTGACGGCTTTATGTTTTGGTGGGTTAAGTGAGTTAGGGTTAGGGTGAGGTAGGTGAAGTGTGCGATAGTGTCGGACCTTGGGGTTAGGGGTGGGTTAAGTGAGTTAGGGTTAGGGTGCAGGTAGGTGAAGTGTGTGGTAGTGTCGGACCTTGGGGTTAGGGGTGGGTTAAGTGAGTTAGGGTTAGGGTGCAGGTAGGGTGAGTGTGCGATAGTGTCGGACCTTAGGGTTAGGGTTTGGGTTAGGGCTAGTGGCTATGCTATGTAGTGTAATGTGTTGTTTACGTTCGGTGTGTCGGTGTAATGGTGTTCGGTGTTTTGCGTTGTCGGTTTTGTGTGTTGTCGGTTATGTGGTCTCGGTGGTTTGTGTGTCGGCGAAGTGGCGTGTCGGCTTTTTAAAGTAGGCCCATATATATATATATATATATATATATATATATATATATATATATATGTATATATATATATATATATGTGTGTGTAGCTATACTTAAAAAGAACACAAATACTGAACAGTTAAACATTGATCCTGAAAGATTAAAAGCCAAAAGAAGAAGAAAAAAAATCACACTTTTGCAGGGAGGTGAACCACTGCACCCCCACACCCCCTGCTATTTATATTTACCAACTTTGAGATCATTCTACATCGGAGAAAGAGAAAATTCCCAAATCCC
Source organism: Protopterus annectens (assembly GCF_019279795.1). Classification (NCBI taxonomy): domain Eukaryota; kingdom Metazoa; phylum Chordata; order Ceratodontiformes; family Protopteridae; genus Protopterus; species Protopterus annectens. The sequence goes on from NC_056743.1 coordinate 692,479,657, forward strand.
CACTTTTTATGATCCTGCACAGACCTAACGCAGGCAGAAGTGATTAAATGAGTTTCCATGACTTCTGCCAGCATAAAAAATGTTCAGCATTATGAATATATATATATATATATATATATATATATATATATATATATATATATATATAAATATATATATATATATATATATATATATATATATATATAGATATATAAATATATATATATATATATATATATATATATATATATATATATATATATATATATATGTGTGTGTGTGTGTGTGTGTGTGTGTGTGTGTGTGTGTGTGTGTGTGTGTATACATGGGAACACTAAGAAAGCTCGAAACCGCACAATACCGACACCCACAATACCGACACCCAGAAGAACAACACTTCAGAATCCCGAAGGTGAATAATGGAGATTGCCGTATAGTGCGTAAAGGTAAGTTTGCCATTTTCCCAACTGTAGTGTGATCTCGGAGTAGGTATATTTAAGTTACAGGGGTGTGGGGTTTGCAGGGGGCTTGCTGGTTTTGGGGTTTTATTTTGTTATTTTGTTGTTTTCGGTATTCTGTAGTTTCGTTCTTCTGGGTGTCGGTATTTTCAATATCGGTATTGTACAGTTTTGGGATTTAGTAGTGAATATATATATATATATATATATATATATATATATATATATATATATATATATATATCAACTCCAAGATTGCACTTCACTACACAATCTCGGAGTTGATATATTTAAATAGCAGGGGGTGTGGGGGGTGCATGGGGACTTGCCCCCCTGCTTATACTTGGAGAAGAGTAATATGGTTTGTGTTTTATTTGTTTCTGTATGTACTTGTGCTGGAATATAGAAAGTGTTGGTAACCTGTGTGTTTTCAGTATTTTGAGTTTTCAGTATTTTGAACTTTCGAGACTTTGGTCTCAGGATTTTGGGCTTCAGTATTTTGGGCGTTCAGCATTCTGTAGTGCTCCTAAATATATATATATATATATATATATATATATATATATATATATATATATGGTTCTACCTGACTTCGTCGACAGCTGAGAAGACCGACATCGAACTGAGCTCCAGAAGATCAGCGAAGAAGACCGGCGAATCGCGGGTTGCAGAACATCGACAATGCAGAAGACCGACACGACGGATGACAACACCAACGCCGAGGATGCCGACATGGGGAAAGGCTGTGTGAGTATGCGGTAGTGACGGACGTTAGGGTGCGAGGCAGGTAAGTGTGGAGATTGACGGTCTGTGGGATAGGGGTGGGTTAAGTGAGTTAGGGTTAGGGAGCGATAGGGGTGGGTTAAGTGAGTTAGGGTTAGGGAGGCGATAGGGTGGGTTAAGTGAGTTAGGGTTAGGAGGCGATAGGGGTGGGTTAAGTGAGTTAGGGTTAGGGGCGATAGGGGCGGGTTAAGTGAGTTAGGGTTAGGGAGGCGATAGGGCGGTTAAGTGAGTTAGGGTTAGGGAGCGGGTAGGTAAGTGTGCGATAGTGACGGACCTTAGGTTAGGTAAGGTTTAGTGTGGGCTTGTAAGGATTTTGGTGTGCTTGTGTTGTGTGTGTGGTTTGTGGAATGGGGATGTGTTTTGTTTTGTATGGGGTTTCGTGTTTGTGTACCGTCGGTTATTTCGTTGTCGGTTATGTGTGGTTTCGTGTTTATGGACTGTCGAATATGTGGTGTCGGTGATGTGGTTGTCGGTGTTGTGTGGTTTCGATTATGTCAGGTAGAACCATATATATATATATATATATGGATCTATATCAGATCCACAACTGAAAACTTACTCGACGGCCAAATCACCGAGACCAGATCGACGACACAACACATCACTGACAATGGTAAGTATAACTACTGCGGAATGGAATGTATTCCCATTTCCACAATAAAATAAAAAAACAAAAATAAACAATGTATGTAGCAGAGGGGGTGCAAGCCCTCATGCCCCCCACACCCTCCCTACTTAAATATAGTAATTCCGAGATCACACCACATTGCGGAAACAGGAATACATCCCGTTCCGCACTACTTATACTTAACATTGTCGGAGATCCGCTCTGTCAGCAATGTGGTCTCGGTGATCTGGTCATCGGGTAAGTGTTCGTTCGTGGAACTGATAGGTTTCCGTATATATATATATATATATATATATATATATATATATATGTTTGCTATCACATTGTTGAATGTGGATGCTCCGCAGATGAAAGAACAAACTATGGATGTCTGAATTTCCATGTTGCCAAGCATTTCAGGTTCAAAATTCATGTGAGCGAATGCTACTGTGCATTTGCTAATATGAACTCAAAAAACTGCACAGAGATTGTGGTGCAGTATGGTGTGGCTTATTCAGCCCTTTCCTCACTGTAGTGTGATCTCAGAGTTGGAATATATAGGTAGCAAGGTGTGTGTGTGGGGGGAGCAGAACCCCCCCACAGGGAGGTGCAGGGGGGATTGCCCCACTGCAAAACTGTGATGTAAAGTACAGGAGTTTCATGTAAGTTTGCTCCTATATGGAAATCACGTGCTCTGTTCGATAACAATGTCGAATCTGCTGAATTTGTTCAGCTGATTCAACATTGTGTCTAGTCGGATATGCGGATATGTTCAGATTTGTCCTTTTCTTCAATGTTCTGACCAGAAAAATGTTTTGCTGGTCGACATTTTGATAGTAAACTATATACAGATATATATATATATATATATATATATATATATATATATATATATGTATATATATTAGCATTGTCGCCTCACAGCAAGAGGTTTTCTGGTTCGATTCTCTGCTGGAGTGCCTTCTGTGCGAAGTCTGCATGTCCTCCCCACAGTTGAGGTGAACTTTAACGACATGCAGGTAGGTGCGTGGGTGTGCTTTCTTTGAAGGTTGGGTGCCAGCATTGTAAAAATTCACTGCCAATCATTAGTGGACCAGATTTCCGCTGTGGCGACCCCTAACTGGGAAAGACCGAAAGAATATATATATATATATATATATATATATATATATAATTTGTTAAGTAGGTAAATGGGTTGACCTCATTTGTTAAGTAGGTAAATGGGTTGGACCTAGGCCACAAGAGCAAAAGTAGACACTGTTTATCCACCTGACTTTCTTGCTATCTATCTATCTACATGTGATATGTGTTTGTCTATGTGTGTGTGTGTGTGTGTGTGTGTGTGTGTGTGTGTGTGTGTGTGTGTGTGTGTGTGTGTGTGTGTGTGTCATTCTTCTGTTTAATCAAGTCATTTCTGGTCAAAATTACAACAGTATGGAACAAACTGATCAACATTAAAAAAATAAATACTTTTTGAGGGGGGTAAGCCTCTGTGCTCCCCGTGTGGAGGATAAGCTCTTTTTGTATATCCTCTACTTAAATATATTAATTTGATTGGACACACAACCACAGACAGAAATGGAAAGCTAAAAATACTTTATAAACTGTTGCTGGCAAGCAAAAAGGAACTGTCACAGCAGTGATTCCGTACAGGGAACAGCCACTGGAGAGTTGCAGAATGGGAAGTGTGCTCATGGAGTTAAAACTTCTTCCGGTTTACACTCAACCCAGGATTGGGAAACCTGTATGGATATGGCCAGTTTAGTGTAACCAGTGAAATGCATTCATGAAATGCCAGTTCTTTACACATATCTGATGTGCATTTCCTGAAGACCATAACCATATCTGCAGTACACCTTCTAGTCTAACTTCAGTATTGCCATAATATCTTGTCCTTCTCAGTTTGAGGATCTGTATATACAATTTTCAGTAAAACAAGTGTATCTGAGATTCAGTGAATGCATTAAGTAGATGGAAGTGTATTACATTTCAGCCGTGACATGCATATTTCTATGGTTAAAGTTTTGCACATTTATGAGGTACTCCTGTAAAACTTCCTCATAATTCAGTTAGTCATCCACCTCTTCATGCATTCAGTCAGTAGTGACAACATGATTGGCTCTATCCATACTACTTGTATAGTCAGTTCCAAGTGCACTTCCTAAATCTCATTAAGTCCTTAAACAGACTTTTCAGGTTTGTGGCATTCTTTTTCATTTTCGTGTTCACAAGGAGATAGAACCTTTGGTCAAGGAAACAGTATTGCCTTTTGGAATTGCTATATACAACTCTCCTCTTGGTTAAGAACTCCTTAACTTACTAATGCTGGTAGTCAAATTTAGTTCTTTACACTCTCACATGTATCAAATAAAAGCCTTCAGTCTGTAGATCATAACTCTGTCACTTTTCAGTTATCAAATGAATAGAAGCCCAGTGTCTGTATGGATAATCTAAATTTATGATGCCATGTTATCTATCCATATTGCAAGATGATCAGAAAATCATGTTTCAACTACCTCCCCAACCATTAGTTGTACATATACTTTTCATCCATTTCCTTTCTTTTTTCTAAGTATCCCTTTAAATTTCCTTTTTATGTCTTTTACCCTTTTTACCAATAGATTTTTTTTTCTTTCACTACCTCCAAATGTATGTCTTTTTCATCACCTTTTTCAGAACCTTTTTCTATGTACTCTTTATTTTCTTTCATCTAATTTTTCTTCTATTTCTTCTACTTCTGAAATTTCTTCTCTTTGCTCATTTTCTTGTCTTTTTTTTCTTTTTCCTTACTCCTATTTTCATTTTTATACTCTATCCATAAATGTCCGATTTTGTTACTTTTATAAAATTTCAATCCACATTTTGCATCATGTTCCATTTCCCCACAAATATAACATTTTCTTTTGTCACAGTTACTTATCAAATGTCCTTCTTTTCTACAAAGAAAATGTGTTGGGTTGTCTCCAGTACTTTACAAGGTCGATATTACATGTTCAAATGTTTAGGTGATCGAACACCTAAACGACACGTAAATGTCGAAGTCTGACAATCTTGATCAGCCATTTATGCAAATTTTTTTCCTGGAAAAAAAATTGCTAGGCTATATTTAGTAATTTGCCCTTTTCCTCAATGTAGAACGATCTTGGAGTTGGTATATTTAGTTAGGGAGGAAGTGAGGGGCACAGCTCCCCATGTCGGGGGGGTGTGGGGGGTGAAGCCCCCCACTTGATTAGTGTTTAAAGGTTTGTTTTGTTTCTTCCGGCCGAGGAAAGTTTTTTCCAGGGAAAAAATTTGTGTAAATGGCCATTCGAGATTATCAGACTTCGACATTTACATGTTGACATTTAGGTGATCGATCACTTAAACATTCAGTCATGTAATATAGACCCTTTTACTACATCCCTATTCCCTTCCACATTTATCATGCTTGATATATGTATCATTTTTTTCTCTTTCTATTTTAACATAATATTACAATCCTAGCCACCAGTCCATAAACCCTTTTTGTCATAAACTTTTGCAATGTCCAGTATTTATTTACACAAAGGGCCAGATTCAGGAAGGCTTACACGGAGTTTAAGAGTAGTGTAAGCCTCCGTGTAAGCCTCCTGATTCAGCAACAGCCCAAATCTCCGTGTAAGAGACAGCTAACACGTCTCTTACACGGAGTGGGCGTGGAAATGCTCAATACCTCATTTGCAGCTCCAAGATATGCAAATGAGGTATGTGAGCGATCCACGAAGCCAAACCAGTCCGTAACGGACGTGTTAGTTGCAGAAATGTACTCAGCTGACAACTGAGTACATTTCTGCATTAAAAACGGAGCTATGTCAGCTCCAAATAAAGGGTGCATTTGTTAGAGTAAGCATGCCAATGGCCAAATATGTGGCCATTGGCATGAAAAGTGTTGCAAAAAAGTTATATAACTTTTTTTTTTCCACGGGATTTATGTGTTTAACTGAAGCGCACACCAGCAAACGGGTGCGCTACCTAAAACTGAAAACCGAAGCTTATAAGCCCACAATTGTGGGATTTATGTATTACATGAAATGTCAATGGAGGACTTGCAGAGCAAAACAATATGGCCTCCGTTTAGTGGTTGTCAAGGGGAAGCTCTGTAAGATATGTAACTAAGCATTACTAGGCAATCCTATGTAAATGAGGGTTACAATACTGAATCACACTGCCACATAGGTAATGAGCACTTTCTGAGTAGTGTAAGACTTAGAGAAGGGGAGGAACAGAGTAAGAGGTAGGTGACATCATGGGGGAAGGATAGAAAGAAATGTACCAGATTGGAGGGCAATGTAAGGTAAGAGATGACAGACAGACATCAGGGAGGGAGGTGTGTCCCAACAGAACACTAGGAAAGTCAAGAAATTGAGGGCATACGCTATCCCTACACTCAAAGTTTCTTGATATACGTGCATGCGCTGCAGCGCGTGTAAGGCAGGTTCAACATGTGGGAGCGCGTTGCAAACTGTTTACAACGGTTTGCGGGCGCACGTGTTTAAGGGCAGTGTGCTTGGCGTTTAGCATGAATCAGCCTAGCTAACACCGTGTAAGGATGTGTGCGTGTAACACCGTGTAGGGATGTGTCGCGTTTAAGTGACTGTGAGCGTGTTTAAGCTGGTGTGCACATTGCTCCCCTCAGGAAACAGAGAGGAAGCAGGAAACAACCAAAATACAGGAAACTGCCAGGGAATACTGCTGGAGTTAATTGGTGGAAACAATTGGAAGCAGGCAATTACACAGGCAGACTAGAAGCCCAACCCAGCACTTAAAACACAACAAAGAGCAGTGCAGGCTGTTTCTCACAAGAGATACTGCCAGAAACTAAGCTATCAGAATTGAAAACTGAAAATAGCTGAACTCAGAGCAGAAATGCTAGGGGCTGCCATAGCTGTTATAATCAGACATAGGCGAATTGCTGAGGGTGGTGATAATGCAGATGCTGACAGACAACCCAGAGTGAGGAGAAGGAGAAGAGTATACAGGCCCAGGGTCACCTACCATGGGTTACATGAGCTGGAGATAGTAGAGCGCTATAGAGTGGACAGAGAGCTCCTGCAGCAGATTGTTGAGCTGTGCAGGCCACGCCTCACACACAGAACCAACAGAGGGAACCCATCCCAGTGGAAACCAAGGTATGTGTTGGCCTAAGAATACTAGCAACAGGTACCTTCCAGAGACCAACTGGCGATATGATGGGGATATCACAGGCATCAGCCTCCAGGGTACTGCACCAGTTCCTGGATGCCATGTCACCACATGTCAGTGATCATATATATGTCCCTAATGACCGTGAGGTTGTGGCCAGCAATATGCGTCTCTTCCAGCAAATAGCGGGATACCCTGAGGTGCTGGGTGCAATAGACTGCACGCACATACGCATCAAGGCACCAGCCGGTGAGCGGGGTAGAGTCTACATTAACCGCAAGGGATACCCCTCCATCAACTGCCAGGTCGTGTGTGATGCCCAGGGCATAATAATGAATGTGTGTGCTGGCTGCCCTGGGAGCTACCACGATTCCCACATCTGGCATCTGACACAGCTGTACCAATCATTTGCCAATGGGGACTTCCCACACGGACACCTAGTGGGGGATGCTGGTTATGCACTTGAGCCGTGGCTGATGACACCCATCAGAAATGCACACACACCCGAACAGGAACGCCATAATGAGGCACACGCACAAACACGTAATATCATAGAGCGTGTTTGGGCTGCTCAAGTCACGGTTCCGGTGTCTAGACACGTCTGGTGGAGCTTTGCAGTACACACCAACTACATGTACCCAAATGATCATGATATGTGCTATGCTACATAATATGATCCTGCGGAAACAGCTGCAGCAGGACCAGCACAGGGCTGGGCCAAACATCCCCCCACCATTGCCAAGGCCACCACAGGCAGGGGGTGACTCGGAGGAGGAACAACCTGACCTTGTCCCAGTAGGCAGAAGGAGGCGTGCCCAGTATGCCCTGGCCTTGGCAAAGAGGCAACGGATAGCACATATGCTTGGTCAGTAGGAACACTGGGACTGATACCCGCTCTGACTCACTCATACAGTAACAGGGATGCCTAACATGACACAACCTGCTTCCAAACGTACAGGGAGTGTAGTATGTGCATCCGACAGAGGCAGCCCTGCAGCACCACCCGAGGCATGAATGCCATGTGTTAAGTAATGTAACACCATGTATCATATGCACACCTGAGGACCATGACTAACATCCACCCTCACCAATCATAAACCACAAAAACACAAACCCACCTCATAGCTATCACAAGGGATAGGAACCTAGATGTAATGCTACCCAATGCCAAAGGTATAAACAGCAAGATGTGTGCAGTGTAAATGCACACAGTATAGGAATGCACATATCAGTGCTGTAATAGAAAACAGGGTCAAAGCCCACATCAGCACCCTGACACTACCAGGGTCACACCTCATACAGTGATGTACATGTGCAAAAACATGGAACAAGATACAAAATGAGGGTGACTACCAATAAATGGCATGGATAACCACACCCCTGTTGTTACCACAACAAGAAGCAACATGCATTAGCCATGGTCAAACACCAATGGCTAAAACTGACTACTACTATATAGCTTGCTGCAGACCACTGTCCTAATAGCAGGAACTGCCCCAGGCCTATGTTCACAGGTTCACAGGTTCATACTAGGCTATCTGCCCTAGGGCATTTATAAGCCTAGACCAGAGTTCCGTGGAGTCTGCCGCCCCTTCACTCTGACGGATAATTTGCCCATTATATTGCTGTGCCTCTGACAAGCAGTGATACTGAGGTTATCCCTGGGGCATACCTGCAATCTCCCATCCATTGATTAAGATCTCACTTGAACAAAGCCAGTGAGGTACTCAGCCTCACATGTACCAGGATGTTGTTCCACAGCATAGGGACTCTCTGGTTGAAGAATCTGTCCCTCCAGCACATCCTATTAATATCTGTGTTGAGGTTTAAATCTCCTGCCACTGTAGTTCTGATGGATGTAGAGGTCTTGAGGTGAAGCGTGTACATTAACTCAGGTTTGGACATGGCCTTGGATGTCAGGCACAGGTCACCTCTGAGCAGACGGTAAGTCACGGAATCAAGCTGGAATTCCTTCAGTCGGGCAGCATAAGAAATATGTTTGAGACCCTTTCTCCTCCTGTCGAGGAATTTGTGGGCCCATCCAATTGCCATAGGTGTCGGGTCATATACATGCTGAATGGGGCATTGCACTCAATCAATGGTCCGATGAGTGAAGAGTACAGGGAACAATGACCTCCCTGGATCTAGATGTGAATCCCTGCATGATGAGGTGGGCAATGTAGAAGTTCTACCTAACTACCCTGGCAACGTGAGTGTCAAACAAAAGGTTACTGTCAACCTGGGTGCCCAGGTCCCTGATAACCTCCTGTGTGCTTAGAGGATTGCCACCTACATGGGAACTAGTGGTAACCTTGTTCTTCCCAAAGGGTATGGCTATGCATTGTTTAGTGTTTAATGTAAGGCCATGGCTCTGGCACCAGTTATCCGTGTCTATGACACCCTTCTGAAGGATGTCTGTGTCAGATGGGTGTCCAACTGTGGTTCCCAGTTTGCAGTCATCTTCAAACTTTGTCAGCCATAATCCTGCTGTGTTTGCTTGTACTTCTGAAAAGTAGATGCTGAGCAATAGTGGGCCCAGGACTGAGCCCTGTGGGACACCACTTGTGACAGTTGTGGAGTGTGACATGGCACCAGCAAGTCTGAACCTGTCTGTTCTGTCACGTAGCCAGTTTGCAACCCATCTTGTGATGTATGGGTTCACATTTAAGCTGGTGATGTTTTCAATGATACCCGAGTGGGGTATTGTGTTGAAAGCCTTTGCCAGGTCAAGGTAGGCTGTGTGGAGTGCCTTGCCCTTGTCAATGGCCTTGGTGTCTGTTATGAAACAGTCAACCAAGTTTAAAAGGCATGATCTGCCCTCGACAAAGCCTAACTGGGTTGGATCTAATGTCTGCAAGTCCCCTATGTCCTCATCTATGACTTCCATTATGATCTTCTCCATAGCTTAGCAGACCCTGCTTGTCAAGCTGATGGGATGGTAGTTTCCGTGGTTGGTGGAGGCACGGCCATGTGAAGTGGGTCTACCATTGACATATGCCACTCCTTGGGAACATATCCTGAGTTGAGGCTAAGATCAAACAGCTGCCCTGACTGCGGGTTTAATTCTTGAGTGAGTTCATGGAGCACAAAACCAGGGACACCATCTGGTCCCATGGATGCTGCGTTCTTTCCCTTGGATAGAGCAGTTCCCACCTGAGCATTTGAGATGTTTGGGGGGCTACAATCCTCTTTCATACATATCTCCAGTTGTGGTGGAGGGGTGGGGAGAAATCTGCACTGAACCTGTCAGCCAGTATGTTGGCAATGTCTGTAGGTTCAGTGATATTTACAGCATTCTGAGCCTATTCTGAGCATATCTGGGAGTTTCCTCCCAGGTGTGTAACGATGTATAAAAGGCCTCATGGTTGTCCCGTGAGTCCTTAGTGGGTTTACTCCCAATATTCGCCTTGGATGATTTCATGGGGAACTCAGTGTTTCACCTATATTGAGCAGGGGTGTCTACCCTTCCACGGATATCGCTCTATCTTGTAGTACCTCCTTCCTTGTGTTGTAGTGCTTGTTTATGGCTGAGGTCCACCACACTGGACGCTTGCCTCTGGTACAACGAGTCTGTGTTTTGTTTGGGATTGCCTCATCCATGCAGTCCTGAAGGTGCTGGTAGAAGGCAGTTGTAAGTGATACAGTGGCTTGGGTAATGGTGTCTGCTGGCTTGCCGGCTTTGAAACAGACCACACCAGCCATTAGAAGTGTGTCGTCGGCTTCTGTGAACTTCTGCACTGTGGTCTTTTCTATCTGGGGTGGGGTGGGATGTGGACTTCCACTGAGAGTAGGTTATGATCTGATCTCACCAATGATGGGTATACCTCTGGTGTTGAACATTGTGACCCCATGTTTGTGATGATGAGATCTACTATGTTGTCTCCTCTTGTGGGGATGGTGACTAGTTCTTCCATGGCATGTGAGTGTATGAACTCTAGGAACCTGTGGGCTAGAGTGTTGGGGCTGTAGTACTGATCCCAGTCTATATTTGGATAGTTGGGATCACCCAGTGTGATGGTGTTTGCAGGTACATGTATCCCGCCACTGTTTTCATGAAAGCTCTGTGAGGTACCTGAGTTTCAGAGGATGGCCTGTAACATGCTACAAACTGCAGAGCAGTCTTGCCTATGGTTAATTGCACCTGGATGGTGTCCAATGCATCGTGTGTTGCCACCAACCATGAGGTGAGGGTGTCCTTGATGAATATTGCTATTGCCACCCCTCATAGTGGTAATATGTGTACTGCATAGATACGAAATATTGTGCCTCTGACTTAGTAGTGACACATTATGACCACCTTACATAATTGAATAATGTGACTATGCCTCTGTCTAGTCTGTGCCCCTGTCCACATGCAGCTGTCCAGATGTCTCTTGAAGAGAGTCAGTGAGGTACTCTGTCTAACATGAACTGGGATACTCTGCTAGAGTTTGAGATGCCTCTGAGTTATGACTCTGTCCCTTCAGCATGTCCTATACATGTATGTGCTGAGGTTCAAATCTTTAGCTCCCATGTTTCTGGTGGATGTGGATTGCTTGCAGTGGAGCATGTCTACCAAATCCTGATTGGACATGGTCTTGTATGTCAGGCATAGGTCACCTGTAATGCATGTGGTATGACACTGAAAAAGCTTGTTTTAGTTATTCTTGAAGTATATGACATGTGTTGTAGATCCCTGATCTTCATGGTAAGGTACTTGTGGGGTCTCTCCAGCTGCTGCAAGTGCTGGTTGAGGTACATACCAAATGGGGCATTGTATTCAAGCATGGGCCTGATAAGGGAGAAGTATAGTGGTACAATGACCTCCTATGGTCTGGATGGAATACCCTCCATGATAAGGTGGCCAAGATAGAAAGTCTGTCAAACAACTTTGGCAACATGGGTGTCAAATGAGATGTCACTATCTACATGTGTCCCCAGCTGTCTGATTTGTTTCCTGTACTCATTGGGTTGCTGTCTATGTACAGATCTGTGGGTACTGTGTTCCTCCCAAAGGGGATGGCTACACATCAGTTGCAGTCAGTTTCAGGCCATGAGTCCAGCACCAGCTATCTGTCTGTGTGACGGCAGTCTGTAGGATGTGTGTGCTGGCTGATGTATTCACTATGGTGCCCAGGTTGCAGTCATCTGTAAACTTTGTTGGCCACAACCCTCCTATGTTTGCTTTCACATCTGAAAAGTAAATACCAAATAAGAGAGGTCCCAGGACACAACCTTGTGGGACACCACTTGTGACTGGCTTTGAACCTGACAAGGCACCTGCAATGTTGACATTATGGGTTCTGTTTCTGAGCCATTTTGCAACCTATGCTGTGACATATGGTGTTATATTTCAGCTGTTGAGCTTGTCTATGATGCCTGAGTGGGGTATTGTGTCAAAGGCCTTAGCCAAGCGCAGGTAGGTTGTGTGTACTGTGTAGCCCTCATCAACGGCTCTACTGACAGTTTCAAAGTAGTCAACTTGGTGCAAAACGCAGGATCTGCCCTGTACAAAGCTGAATTGGGTGGGATCAAGGGTCTGTAGGACACCAATGTCTCTGTGTGGAAGCTCCATAATGACCCTTCACAAAGCTTTGCAGACAAGGCTGTTTAAGCTTGTGTGGTGGTAGCTGCCAGGGTCTGTGGAGGCATCTCCTTTGTGGAGTGGGACCACTGTTGCCGTACGCCAGTGTTCAGGTACAGATCCTGTAGCAAGGCTAAGGTTAAATAGCATCTGCATATACAGGTTTAGCTCCATCTGTAGTTCACATAGCATGCAACTGGGGATACCATCAGGTCCCATTGATGCTGTGTACTCGTCTTTGCTGACTACAGCTCTCACATGGACATCCAGGATGACAGTGAGGTTACATACAGCTGTGATAACTATCATCTTTTGGGGGTGAGGGAGGGGGTACATTGCACTGAACTGGTCTGCCAGGGTGTCACTAATATCTGTCAGGTCACTGGAATATAAGTTGTTGTGTACCAAATCTGAGCATATATGAGGGTTCCCACCCAGGCGTCAGACATAACTGAAGAAAGCAGTGTGGTTACCTTCATTGTCTGTGGTGATTTATGTCCCCAAGTTGAACTTGGGTGTCTTTATGTGAGAATGTAGCTTTCTACTACTGCTGATCACAGCTGCCTTACCTTCTGGAGATGTAGCTCTGTCTTGCATTAGTATCCTTCATCTGTTATACAGTTTGTTTATGGCTGGGGTCCACCAGACAGGCCACTTTCCCTTGGTGGTGAGGGTCTCATTCTCATTTGTGATTGCATGGTCCATGCTTACTCGGAGATGTCCGTAGAAAGTGTCTGTGCAGGAGTCACCATTGTGTGTTGTGGTTTCCACTGGCCCAGTGGGCTTAATGGATACCATCTCAGTCCGAAGAAGTGTGAAGTCAGCTTCTGAGCTGTTTGTCACTATACCCCTGGTATCATACTAGCACTGACACAGGTGTAGACAATTCCCCAGAATCCATCAAACAAAATGGACATGCAGGCTTACAGATGCCCTAGGGGGGTAGCCTAGTATGAACCCATTATGATACAGATTGTACAGGACACTACAGATAACCCCAAGGCTGCTGCAAATGATGGTAGTAAGCATGTTGTTGATTCCTGGATATGCTCATCACACAGATATTACAAACAACATACCAGACACACACAGGTATGGCCAACATACATCCTGACATGTGCAGTGCAAACCCCCCCCCCATAATGCCAAATACCTTCCCCAGCAGACTGCCGCCTCCCTGACATTATGTCACCCTTACCACAGGATACGTACCCAAAGAGCAGTGTACAACAACAGTGGGTGTTCTCAACAAAGGTGTCTCCTGAATGGATACTAAAAACAACCACCACAGAATCATGAGAGGTTTGGTCTGCACAACTATGGAAAGGACCAGCATGTACCACAGACATAATGATATTGTGGATCTATTGACACCCGACCCTACCCAGTGTGGGTTTACAAAGTGCAGACCCCACCCCTAAACATGTGTGACTCAGTTGAAACAGTACTTGAAGTCAGTGATGAGGGCAATGTGGTCCACACAGTGTAGCTGGACCTTGCAAAGCCTTCTGTACAATACCCTATGTGTTCCGTATAGATTTGCTCACCAGCTGATATATACACCCCAATGTCATGAGAGGGGTTGCAAACCAGACCAACGACAGAACTGACATGGTCAGACATGCAGCAGCCATGTCAGACTACAAACCACATATAACAGGCATCCCACAAAGCTTGGTCCTGGGACCTTCACCATCTGGTATATATGCCCCATAGGTACAGGCCAACAAGTAAGGACTGTGCTGGAACATGTTTGTAGAGGACAACAAGCCGCCTGACATATCCGATACACCAGCTGACACAAGCATCCAATAAAGGGCCACATAGAAACAGACAACTGGTGCCATAGCCATGTCAGCATGTTAAATGGTGAAAACAGTATAGTCAGCCTCTGTGGATATCCAGTAAGTGACCACCAATTCCCACATAGGTGTCGACCCATGACATACCTAACATGTAATGCCAGAATGGGGACACAAGGTGATAGATATCCTGCATTGGACAAAAATGTGGCTGTAGGGTTAACAGAAACAATCCGTATACCAACCTAATCATGAGGGTTATGACATCTAGCTAAGGGGAGGTCATTGTGGTTTTGCAGTTATCTTTCAGCAGCATTACAAATGACCACAACAGCGCCTGTGGGTGTACCTCAGCAGATACATTCAGCAACTGTAAAGTCCACAACAGTACCTCACCAGGAGTATCAAAGAGCTGGAACACATGTAATGTGTCGCCTGATTAAACAGAATTCAGCTCCACACACTGCCATGCTGGCCACCCAGACACAAGCTGTGCCTGATGTAGAAAGCCATGTCCAAGCTGGCAGCAATGCACATGCTGTACCTTGTACAATGTGAATGGCAGGGAGATATGCACATGAGGGACCTGAACCCCAGCACTGACATACATAGGACAAGCTGTACTGCATTATCCATAACACAGAAGCCACCCCCACGCATGAGTAAACTACCAGTACAGGTTATCCATAGAGTCACTCATTGATTCTACTCAACAGGGATCCTAACGAGTGGATGGGAGATGGTAGGTATACCCTGGGTATCAATGTTGTGTCACAGGTAGACAGAGGCACAGTATACAAAACAAGACATATGTCATGTCAAACTGCACTTACGATGTGTTGATGGACAAACACACTATCCAATAAGCATTAGAAATGGCCTTGGGCACATCAGTAGTGTTTGCCAATGTACACCCATGTTGTGGAATACACTACTGATGTTGGATGAGGCCGTTGTAAGTAGTTCACATCTGAACATAATGCAACATGGTCAGATAGGTTCATAGGTTCATACTAGGCTATCTGCCCCAAGGCAGTTCTAAGCCTAGCCCAGAGTCTGGTTGCGTACGCCACCCCTTCTATGGAAACAGTACTGTGCCCATTAGTTTGACGTGCCTGTCTCCAGCAGTGACACAGTGACGATCCCGGGGTAAACCTATGATTTCCCATCCACAGGTCAGGATACCTCTTGAACAGAGCCAGCAAGGTGCTGTGACTCACATGGACCGTGATTGTATTCCACAGCATAGGGAGTCTCCGAGTGATAAATCCACCCATCCAACATGTCCAATGTACATCCCTGCTATGGTGTAAGTCACTTGCACTAGTGGTTCAGGTGGATCTGACGATTTTGAGGTGGAGCATGTCCATTAATCCCTGGTTGGACATGCTTGCATGTCATGCACATGTCACCTCTAAGCAGACAGTATGTGACTGAATAGAGCTGTAGTGTCTTCAATCTGGCAGCATATGACAGATGTTGGAGACCCTTCATCCTTTTGTTGGGGGACATTCAGGGTCTCTCCACTTGCTGCAGATGTCAGGTGAGATACATCCAGATAAGGCAGTGTACCAGATCACCGGTCCGATAAGTGAAGAGTACAGGGGAACAATGACCCACTAGATCTGGATGTGGATCCCTTCCTGATCATGTGGACAATGTAGAAGGTCCTACTAGCCACTTTAGCAATGTGAGTGTCATCAGAACAGTGACTGTCAACCTGGGTCCCCAGGTCCATGATAACCTCCTCTGTGCTTAGAGGATTGCCACCTATATGGTAGCTTGGGGTTACCTTGCTTTCCCTGAAGGGTATGACTACACATGTTTTGCAAGTTGACTTCAGGCCATGGCTCTGGCACCAGCTATCAGTGTCCGTGAGTCCCTTCTGAAGGATATCCGTGTCTGATGCACTGTCCACTATGGCACCCAGTGTGCAGTCATCTGCAAACTTTGTCAGCCAAAGTCCTCCCATGTTGGCCTGTACTTCTGAGAAGTAGATAACAAACAATAGGGGCCAAGGACTGAGCCCTGTGTGAGACCACATGTGACTGGCCTGGTGTCTGACATAGTGCCAGCAACTCTAACCCTGTGGGTCCTGTCCGTCAGACAGTTTGCAACCTGATCTTGTGACATATGGGTGTACATTTCTGTTGGTAGGGTTTCCTACAATACCTGAGTGGGGTATTGCGTTGAAAGTGTTTTCAAGGGCAAGGTAGGCTCTATGGACTGCCTTTCCCTCATCAATGGCCTTAGTTACTGTTTTGATAATGTCAACCAAGTACAAAAGGCATGACTTGCCCTTGATCAACACAAACTGGGACAGGTACAATGTCTGCATGTCCCCCATATCTTTCTTTATGAGCTCCATTATGATCCTCTCCATAGCTTTGCAGACTACACTTGTTAAGCTTATGGGGCAGTAATTACCAGAGTCCATAGAGGCACTGCCTTTGTGCAGACGTGCACAACTGGACCCTAAAGAGGCTGTTGTGCACAGTATGGAAATGTAAATCAGTGATAGGACTAAAGCCCAGGATACTGTCCACCACAGTGAAAGTACTGAACCACTACACTATACAGTACTACAGTGCTAGGTCAGTAGGAATGGATGTTAACAATTGTATGCAAAGTATCCCATGCAAAACCTGCAGGCACAGTATAATCCCTGTTGTGTTCACAGGAAGCATCTGGACAGTAACTACACAACATGTCACAGAACACACAACCTTAAACAGGAGTTATTATTTGGAGTTCACACTCATCCACAACTGTGATGGGCTGCATAGTTCAACATATGGAAAGCTCACACTGGGCATGCTCACACACTTTGATAAATGAGACATCATTCACACAACATGCCATGGGAAGGCTGAACTGGGCATGCTCACACACTTAGTTCAAATGTTCCTCTTAACAACTGTGAAAACACACCACAGGATGCACATTCCCCATTCCAAACAATGAAGATGTCAGCACCCTATAAGTAGATCAGTAGAAATGCTACCTCCCAGTAATCCGAATAGCGCGCTCTGCTAATGCGTCTGTCTCTAGTGTCATAACATAGTTAGGTAGGGGTTTGAATCCAGCAAGTGGCATGTGTGTGTGTGAATGGGGGTAAGTGTGTGTATGAGAAGAACATCCCTTTTGGCAACTGTGGAAACACACCACAGGGAGCTCATTCCACTTTCTAAACACTGATGATGTCAGCACCCTATAAGTAGATCAACTGAAATGAAATCTCCCAGTAATGCGAATAGCGCGCTCTGCTAATACGTCCGTCTCTAGTGTCATAACATAGTTAGGTAGGGGTTTGAATCCTGCAAAGGGAATGTATGTGTGTTAGTATGAGTGGGGTTTGTGTGTGTGCATAACGCTGTGGAGGGAAAGTGCCTTTTGCCAACTGGGAGAACACACTACAGGGTGCACATCCCTCTTCGTAAAACACAGATGATGTCAGCACCCTCTAAGTACAGCATTGGAAAAGATTGCTCCTACTAATGCAAATAGCACACTCTGCTAATGTGTCTGCCTTTAGAGTCATAACACATCTAGGTAGGGGTTTGGATCTTGCAAATGGAAAGTATGCGTTTTACTGTGGGTGGGGTTGGTGTGTGTGCACAATGGTGGGGTGGGATGTCTCTTTTGCCAAATGGGGCTATGCACTGCAGGGTGCACATTTCCCTTAACAAACAGTGATGTTGACAGCACCCTGTACAAACAGAACAACAACACAGAAGGTGTTGGTACCAATGATGCATGTAAGGTTACACTTCAACTAATGTCCACAAAACAAAGTAGGATAAACAAATGCTCCTTTTACTCTATCCAAACAACATGGCAACAGACAACTGCCACTACTCAGTATAGTGCTACATGCTACTGTAACATGCAGATGTACCAGAATATACCTAGATAGTGTTTTGAAGCCTGAATGTGGCAAGTGTGTGGATGTGGGATGTTACTGTGTGTGCATTTCCGTATGGAAAACATGTTTGAGATATTGGCAATATTGTTGCAGACAGTTTAGGTGCAGATATCCCCCCCCATTCTCCTACACAAGTGGAATTAGTTATCACAGATGACTGTAACCTCCCTATCCTCTCACATGTCCAGGTGAGGGCCACCCTCAACATTGCAGGACACATAGCATCACTGTTACAGAATGGTATCCCTGGATGTGTGCTACATTCACCCCTGGAGGACATGGCACCACATTACAGACTAATATTACTCCCTGGCCATACTACAGGATGTGTACCTGAAGAGTGCCATACAGACACAGTGGTCCCACACCAATGAGGAGTAACCTCTACTGACCCTGGTATCTACTGCATCATATGCACAACTGGCCTTCTGTTCTAAGCTACGGAAGTTTCACGTATGGGCAACATGTACAGCAATATTACATATGTATATATTTCAGGACTATGCACACAAAACCTATCTCATGGACAGAGCTATAGATAGTGAACTATGATACATTTGGAGGTGTCACAGTAAACACAGTATTAACCTGCTACTTTGCATTACCTGTGTTTGTGGCAGCTGTTGCTGTGTCAGTGGTGCTTGCTTGCTGCTTGCTGTTTGCTACTCATGGTTTTGCTGCTGGCTGTCTGTATATTTTCTCTTCTCTCTGTCTCTCTCTCTCTCTCTCTCTTTCTCATTAGGTTTGTGCAATGACTGTATTGCATGAGTGGAGTGTGGGTACTGAATGCTTTTGTAGGTATCTGCATAGGTCCATGTGATGGCCCCTGCACCAATTGTAAGGCAGCATTTGCTAATTGCATGCAGCCAGGTGTGTGTTGATTGCATGTCTCACTGTGATTTCAGGACACTGCTATAGAAAGGTATGTGAGATAGGCGTTGCCCTTTCAGATTGTAGGGCGTGGACGATGCTGGTATGCTGTTGACAGTGTTCTGTGAGTGTGAAGGTTAGTATGGGAATCCAGTGATTTGGCCATTAAAACTTTACCTCACATGCTTTGGATGGTACATCTCCTATATTGCCTTTATACTAATTCCTACTATTGACTGTTATATTTATTTTAGCAGAGTGATTTTGTATGGCTGTCATGGCTTAGTGGTAGGTCATACAGACTAATGTTACCAAGGTCCTGGGTTCGAGACTGGCAGTGGGAATTTATTTTTGTCTCCAGACTTTCAAAATGAGTACAAGACCTGTCAATCAAAGTGCCATAAAGGCACTTTTAAGCACTTTAAACCAGGTCTGCACTCGTTAGCAGAAGGAGGCGTGTCCAGTATGACCTGGCCTTGGCAAAGAGGCAACGCATAGCACATATGCTTGGTCAGTAGGAACACTGGGACTGATACCTGCTCTGACTCACTCATACAGTAACAGGGATGCCTAACATGACACAACCTGCTTCCAAACGTACAGTGAGTGTAGTATGTGTATCCGACAGAGGTGGCCCTGCAGCACCACCTGAGGCATGAATGCCATGTGTTAAGTAATGTAATAACATGTACAATATGCACACCTGAGGACCCCAACTAACATCCATATCCACGCATATGACCCTGCGGAAACAGCTGCACGTCATACAGTGATGTACATGTGCAAAAACATGGAACAAGATACAAAATGAGGGTGACTAGCAATAAATAGCATGGATAACCACACACCCATGTTTGTACCACAACAAGAAGCAACATGGAATAGCCATGGTCAAAAACCAATGGCTAAAACCGACTACTACTATATAGCTTGCTGCAGACCACTGTCCTAATAGCAGGAACTGCCCCAGGCCTATGTCCATAGGTCCATAGGTTCATACTAGGCTATCTGCCCTAGGGCATTAATAAGCCTAGCCCAGAGAGTTTTGTGGCTTCTGCCACCCCTGCAAGTTGATGGATAATATGCCCATTATTTTGCTGTGCCTCTGTCAAGCAGTGATACTGAGGTTATCCCTGGGGTATACCTGCAATCTCCCATCCATTGGTCACGATCTCACTTGAACAAAGCCAGTGAGGTGCTCAGCCTCACATGTACCAGGATGTTGTTCCACAGCATATGGACTCTCTGGGTGAGGAATCTGTCCCTTCAGCACATCCTATTAATATCTGTGTTGAGGTTTAGGTCTCCTGCCCTTGTAGTTCTGATGGATGTAGAGGTCTTGAGGTGAAGCATGTTCATTAATCCTGGGTTGGACATAGCCTTGTATGTCAGGCACAGGTCACCTCTGAGCAGACAGTAAGCGACTGAATACAGCTGGAATTCCTTCAGTCGGGCAGCATAAGAAATATGTTTGAGACCCTTTCACCTCCTGTCGAGGAATATGTGGGCCCATCCAATCTGAATGGGGCATTGTATGCAATCATTGGTCTGATGAGTGATGAGTACAGGGGAACAATGACCTCCCTTGATCTAGATGTGAATCACTGCATGATGAGGTGGCCAATGTAGAAGGCCTTCCAAACTACCCTGGCAATGTGAGTGTCAAACAAAAGGTCACTGTCAATCTGGGTGCCCAGGTCCCTGATAACGTACATTGTGCTTAGAGGATTGCCACCTAGATGGGAAGTAGTGGTAACCTTGTTCTTCCTGAAGGGTATGGCTATGCATTGTTTAGTGTTTAATGTAAGGCCATGGCTGTGGCACCAGTTAGCCGTCTCTATGAGACCCTTCTGAAGGATGTCTGTGTCAGATGGGTTTCCAACTATGCTTCCCAGTTTGCAGTCATCTTCAAACTTTGTCAGCCATAATCCTCCTGTGCTTGCTCGTACTTCTGAAAAGTAGATACTGAACAAATGTGGGCCCAGGACTGAGCCCTGTGGGACACCACTTGTGACAGCTCTGGAGTGTGAACTGGCACCAGCAACTTTGACCCTGTGTGTTCCGTCACTTAGCCAGTTTGCAACCCATGCTGTGATGTATGGGTTCACAATTAAGCTGGTGATGTTTTCAATGATACCCGAGTGGGGTATTGTGTCGAAAGCCTTTGCCAGGTCAAGGTAGGCTGTGTGGACTGCCTTGCCCACGTCAATGGCCTGGGTGAGTGAAAAAGTCAACCAAGTTTAAAAGGCATGATCTGCCCTTGACAAAGCCAAACTGGATTGGACCCAATGTCTGCAAGTCCCCTATGTCTTCATTTAGAATTCCCATTATGATCCTCTCCATAGCCTAGCAGAACAGGCTTGTCAAGGTGATGGGATGGTAGTTTCTGGGGTTGGTGGAGGCACCTCTTTGTGAAGTTGGTCCACCATTGCTGTATGCCACTCCTTGGGAACATATCCTGAGGTGAGGCTAAGATTAAACAGCTGCCCTAACTGCGGGTGTAATTACTCATTGAGTTCATGGAGCACACAACTGGGGACACCATCTGGTCCCATGGATAAAGTGTTTTCTGCCTTGGATTGAGCAGTTCCCACCCCAGCAGTGGAGATGTTTGGGCGGCTACAATCCTCTGGTGTACATACCCCCCCAGTTGGCGGGAGGAGAAATCTGCACTGAACCTGTCAGCCAGTATGTTGCCAATGTCTGTAGGTGCAGTGATATCAACATCATTCTGAACTAAGTCTGAGCATATCTGGGAGTTTCCTCCCAGGTTTCAAACATAGGTAAAAAGGCCTCATGATTGTCCCTGGAGTCCTGAGTGGGTTTACTCTCTAAACATGCCTCGGATGATTGTATGGGGGAACCCAGTGTTTTACTCACAATGAGCAGGGGTGTCTTCCCCCATACGGATTACACTCTATCTTGTAGTAGCTCCTTCCTTGTGTTGTACAGCTTGTTTATGGCTAGGGTCCACCAGACTGGATGCTTGCCTGTGGTACAAAGAGTCATTATTATTTGGGATTGCCTGAACCATGCAGTCCTGGAGGTGCTGGTAGAAGGCATTTCTAAGTGATACAGTGGCTTGGGTAATGGTGTCCGCTGGCCTGGGGGCCTTGAAAGAGACCACACCAGTGCTCAGAAATGTGAAGTCGGCATTTGACAAGGTCTTCACCGTTTCTTTTCCCATCTGGGGTGTGGATGGGATGTGGACTCCCACTGAGAGTAGTCCATGATCTGATCTCACCAATGATGGGTATACGTCTGGTGTTGAAGAGTGTGACCCCATGTTTGTGATGATGTGTTCTAGTAAGTTGCCTCCACTTGAGGGGATTGGGACCAGTTGTTCCATGGCATTTCAGTGTATGAACTCTTGGAACCTTTGTGTTAGAGTGTTGTGGCATGATTAGTGATCCCAGTCTATATGTGGATAGTTGGAATCACCCAGTAGGATGGTGTTTGGAGATACATTTATCCCCTTCAGTGTTGGCAGGATAGCTGTGTGAGGTACCTGAGTTTGAGCGGGTGGCATGTAACATGCTACAAACTGCAGAGCAGTGTTGCCTACGGTCACTGGCACCTGGATGGTCTCCGATGCATCGTGTGTTGCCACCAACCATGAGGTGAGGGTGTCCTTGATGAATATGGACACCCACCATCCTTCTTGGTGTTGTCGGGATGCTGGTGCCGGAATGCATGAGATGAGGTAACACCCGATAGTGCCGGGGTGCTGTCAGAAACTGTGAACCAGGTTTCAGGCACAGCACAGACATCAATGTGCTACATACTGAGAAGGGCATAGAGTGTGTGCAGCTTGAGGTAGAGACCTTGGGCATTGAGCAGCATTAGCCTTAGTGTCTCTCCTTTACTGTGTTCTAGGGTGGTAGGTGTAGAATCTGAATCTTGCATAAAAAAGGCACAATGGGGGTGGCAAGAGCATCATCTCAAATCCGGAAGCCCAGGGGTGACAGGTGCAAGCCGTCCCTTGCAAATCACCATGGCCTGTCCAGCATCTCATCCCAGGCAGACAGACATTGGACCCCCTTAGAATGACACCATAGTCTAAGCAAAATACTGCAGCTGATCATCTTGTCTCTGTTTATGTGGCATCATACTTGGTGAAGGTAGGATACTGCCGAAGGTCAGGGTCATACCTGCCTGGCCTACATAATCAGAGGGATCCTCTATGTCTCTTTCCATGTAGTCCAGGGAGGTACATCTCAGGTCGTTCACACCAGCATGGATTATGACTGGGTCAGACCTGTACTTGCAGTTTAGTGACCTGAGTGCTTGCATTATGTGGTGGATTCCAGTACCCGATAGGCAGCTTACTGTGACCTCCTCTGTACCTGATCTGGTGAGTGGGACATCAGTGTGTCTGACTATGGAGTCACCTATGACAAGTGTGTCTGGCATTGTGTTTGGCCTTAAGGGCTGTGACTGTTTGGCACACCGACTCTGTGGTCAATGTGTTGCATGTGCTGTGCCCTGTGGAGGCAGTTGTGTGAGTGTCTGCTGTGGTGGCCACCGCCATTCTGGTAGACCTCTGATCAGAGCCTCCGAGAGTGTCTCTGTGTGTCTATGTGTATGATCTTAAGTTGTGACAGTGCCATGTGAGACTGGATTAAAGATGTGTGTGTGGTTACCTTCACCCTCTCTCCAGTCTTGCTAGTCCTATGCTGAGAGAGCTCAGCCTCCACTTTGGCTATATAGTTGCATCTCTCACATGTATGTGTGTTTTATGGCAGAAGGAGAGGGTTGTCAGTGTACATGAGGCAACTGTAACAGTGCCTCAATATTCCCAGGTTCACCAGCTGAGCAGGAGAGGACACTAGCAACTGATCCCTAGACATGCTAGAAGGAATAGACAAAACAATGTTGGAATACAGGGAGATATGAAGACCCCCAAGCCACATCATACTGTTTGATTGACAATAGCTACACATACACTGGTGTTTCATAGTGTCATAGTGTACTACTAGGCTATCTGCCCTAGTGCATGTATAAGCCTAGCCATAGTGATGTGGCTATTGCCACCCCTTATAGTGGTAATAAGTGTACAGAATAGATTCTGAATATTGTGCCTCTGACTTAGTAGTGACACATTATGACCCCTTACGTAATTGAATAACATGACTGTGTCTCTGTCTAGTCTGTGCCTCCGTCTCATATGCAGTTGTCCAGATGTCTCCTGAAGAGAGTCAGTGAGGGACTCTGTCAAACATGAACTGGGATACTCTGCTAGAGTGTGAGATGCCTCTGAGTTATGGCTCTGTCCCTCCAGCATGTCCTATACATGTATGTGCTGAGGTTCAAATACTCAGCTTTCATGGCTCTGGTGGATTTGGATTGCTTGCAGTGGAGCATGTCTACCAAATCCTGATTGGACATGGTCTTGTATGTCAGGCATAGGTCACCTGTAAGTATGCGGTATGACACTGAACAAAGCTGGACTTCCTCTATTCCGGAAGCATATGACATGTGTTGAAGAACCCTGATCTTCATGGTAGGTACTTTACGGGTGCAAAGGTGCAAAAGGCAGGATCTGCCCTGTACAAAGCTGAACTAGGTGGGAACAAGGGTCTGTAGGTCAGTAATGTGTCTGTGTAAGAGCTCCATGACTCCTCCCATATCTTTGCAGACAAGGCTGGTTAAGCCTGTGTGGTGGTAGTTGCCATGGTCTGTGGAGGCATCTCCCTTGTGGAGTGGGACCACTGTTGCCGTATGCCAGTGTTCAGGTACATATCCTGTAGCAAGACTAAGGTTAACTAGCAGTTGTATATATGGGTCCAGCCCCTTCTGGAGTTCACATAGCATGCAACCGGAGATACCAGCAGGTCCCATGGATGCTGTGTACTTGTCTTTGCTGAGTGTGGCTCTCACATGGACATCCAAGATGACAGTGAGGTTACATACAGCAGTGATAACTATCTTGTTTTGGGGGTGAGGGAGGGGTACATCGCACTGAAGCTGTCCGCCGGAATGTTGCCAATATCTGTCAGGTCACTGGAATATATGTTGTTGTGTACCAACTCTGAGCATATCCGAGGGTTCACAACCAGGTGTCTGACATAACTGAAGAAAGCAGTGTGGTTACCTTCATTGTCTTTGGTGATTTATGTCCCCAAGTTGACCTTGCATGTCTTTATGAGATAATGTAGCTTTCTACTAGTGCTGATCACAGCTGTCTTCCCTTTTGGAGATGTAGCTCTGTCTTGCATTAGTAACCCTCATCTCTCATACAGTTTGTTTATGGCTGGGGTCCACCAGACAGGACACTTTCCCTTTGTGGAGAGGGTCCTGTTTTCATTTGTGATTGTATGGTCCATGCTGTCTGACATCTAGCTAAGGGAGGTCATTGTGGTTCTGCAGTTATCTTTCATCAGCATTAGAAATGACAACAACAGCCCCTGTGGGGTGTACCTCATGCACACACATCCAGCACCTGTAAAGTCCACAACAGTACCTCACCAGGAGTATGACAGAGCTGGAACACATGTAATGTGTAGTCTGATTAAACAGAGTGCAGCTCCACACACTGCCATGCTGTCCACCCAGATGCAAGCTGTGCCTGATGTAGAAAGCCATGTCCAAGCTGGAATCAATGCACATGCTGCACCTTGTACAATCTGAATGGCAGGGAGCTATGCACATGAGGGACCTGAACCCCAGCACTGACATATATAGGACAGGCTGTACTGCATTATCCAAAACACAGAAGCCACCCCACACATGAGTAAACTACCAGTACAGGTTGTCCATAAAGACACTGGTTGAGTCCCTCAACAGGAATCCTAATGAGTGGATGGGAGATGGGAGGTTTACCCTGGGTATCAATGTTATGTCACAGGTAGACAGAGGCACAGTATACTAAACAAGACATATGACATGTCAAACTACGCTTACAATGTGTTGATGGACAAACACATTCTCCGACTAGCATTAGGTCAAGATACCTCTTGAACACAGCCAGCAAGGTGCTCTGCCTCAAATGGACCAGGATTGTATTCCACAGCATAGGGAGTCTCCGAGTGATAACTCCATCCCTCCAACATGTCCAACATACATCCCTGCTAAGGTGTCAGTCACCTGCACTAGTGGTTCAGGTGGATCTTCTGAGTCTGAGGTGGAGCATGTCCATTAATCCCTGTTTGGACATGGCCTCGCATGTCAGGCACATGTCACCTCTAAGCAGACAGTATGTGAGTGAATAGAGTGTGAGTGTCTTCAATCTGGCAGCATATGACAGCTGTTGTGGTTCCTTGATCCTTTAGGTGGGGACAGTCAGGGTGTCTCCAATTGCTGCAGATGTTGGGTGAGATACAGCCAGAATAGGGCATTTGACTCGATCACCGGTCTGATAACTGAAGAGTACAGGGGAACAATGACCCACTAGAGCTGGATGTGAATCCCATCCTTATCAGGTGGGCAATGTAGAAGGTCTTCCTAGCCACTTTAGCAATGTGAGTCTCAGAAGAATGGCGAATGTCAACCTGGGTCCCCAGGTCCATGATAACCTCCTCTGTGCTTAGAGGATTGCCACCTATATGGTAGCTTGGGGTCACCTTGCTTTTCCTGAAGGGTATGTCTACACATGTTGTGCACTCTGACTTCAGGCCATGGCCCTGGCACCAGCTATCAGTTACTGTGAGTCCCTTCTGAATGATATCTGTGTGTGATGCACTGTCCACTATGGTGCCCAGTGTGCAGTCATCTGCTAACATTGTCATCCAAAGTCCTCCCATGTTGGCCTGTACTCCTGGGAAGTACATGACAAACAATGGTGGCCAAGGACTGAGCCCTGTGTGACACCACCTGTGACCAGCCTGGAGTCTAACATAGTGCCAGCAACTCTAACCCTGTGGGTCCCGTCCTTAAGCCAGTTTGCAACCCATCTTGTGACATATGGGTTTACATTTCAGTTGTTAGGGTTTTCCACAATACCTGAGTGGGGTATTGTGTTGAAAGTGTTAGCAAGGCCAAGGTAGGCTGTATGGACTGCCTTTCCCCAACAATGGCCTAAGTGACCAATTTGAAGATGTCAACCCAGTACAAAAGGCATGATCTGCCCCTGACCAAGCCAAAATGGGATGGGTACAATGTCTGCATGTCCCCTATATCTTTGTTTATGAGCTCAATTATGATCCTCTCCATAGATTTGCAGACTACACTTGTTAAGCTTATGGGGCAGCAATTAACAGGGTCTGTAGAGGCACTGCCTTTGTGCAGATGTGCACAACTGGACCCTAACCAGCCTGTTGTGCACACTATGAAAATGTAAATCAGTGATAGGACTGAAGCCCAGGATACTGACCACCACAGTGAAAGTACTGAAACACTACACTAGACAGTGCTACAGTGTTAGGTCAGTATGAACGGATGTTGACAATTGTGTGCAAAGTATCCCATGCAAAACCTGCAGGCACAGTATACTCCCAGTTTTGTTCACACAAAAGCATTGGACAGTAACTACACAACATGGCACAGAACACACAACCATAAACTGGAGGTATTTGTTCAAGGTCACACTCATCCACAAATGTGATGGGCTGCAGAGTTCAACATATGTAAAGCCCACACTGGGCATGCTCACACACTTAGATAAATGAGACATCTTTCACACAACATGCCACAGGAAGGCTGAACTGGGCATGCTCACACACTGGTCCAAATGTTACCCTTAGCAAATGTGAAAACACACCACAGGATGCTCATTCCCTTTCTAGACACTGATCATGTAAGCACCCTATAAGTATATTGGAGAAAAGGATTCTCTCAGTAATCCGAATAGCACACTGTGCTAATGTGTCCGTCTCTAGTGTCATAACATAGTTAGGTAGGGGTTTGAATCCAGCAGGTGGCAAGTGTGTGTGAAGGGGGTAAGTGTGTGTGTATGAAAGAAACATCCCTTTTGGCAACTGGGAAAACACACCACAGGATGATCATTCCACTTTCTAAACTCTGATGATGTCAGCACCCTATAAGTATATCAGGGAAAGGATTCTCTCAGTAATCCGAATAGCGCTGTGCTAATGCGTCCGTCTCTAGTGTCATAACATAGTTAGGTAGGGGTTTGAATCCAGCAGGTGGCAAGTGTGTGTGAAGGGGGTAAGTGTGTATGAAAGAAACATCCCTTTTGGCAACTGGGAAAACACACCACAGGATGATCATTCCACTTTCTAAACTCTGATGATGTCAGCACCCTATAAGTATATCAGGGAAAGGAAATTCCCCAGTAATGCGAATAGCGCTGTGCTAATGCGTCCGTCTCTAGTGTCATAACATAGTTAGGTAGGGGTTTGAATCCAGCAGGTGGCAAGTGTGTGTGAAGGGGGGTAAGTGTGTATGAAAGAAACATCCCTTTTGGCAACTGGGAAAACACACTACAGGATGCACATACCCATTTCTAAACGATATCACAATTATGTATGGCTTTTGATTACAGACATGCCATGTGTGTTGTGCACACACAGAATGCCCATGTGTGTGGGTTGTCCCTCACAATAATGCATGACATTGATTACACCGGTTATGGCAATGAACACATGATGTATGTGTGTGCCAAATACACATATGTACCTGAGACTTTCAATAGTTACCATGTGTGATGCCTGCCACATGTGAATACATGGTATTTGCACAGGGTAACATTATGACCGTGGTCTTCTGTGCAGATGCTGCATGTGGGATGTGTATATACAGTGTGAGATGTAGATGCTATCAGCCTAGTAGTGAGGGATGCACACCTGGTCTGGGGCATAAAGTCTACATGTTGTTAATGTACAGGAGCTGCATGTTCTCACCTGTTGTGGGAGTGGTAAGACAGTATTCCATAGCAATGCAGTGACTGCATGCTAAGAACCATTCAGCTAGGGTGTTGTAGCTACACTTATTCATTAGCATTCATTAATTTGTCGGAATCCCTGGTGAGGGTCTGATGCCAACCAAGGTCAGGGGTCTACCAGCCTGTGTCACTTGCTCAGTGATCTCTTTCATGTTCCCTATCACGTATCCCAGTGAGCCACATCCCACATCAGCTGTGGTGGCATGGACAATGACTGAGTCATATGTGTCCATGCATCTGACTGACTTGTATGTTGTTGTTACAGTTTGGCCATGTGTTTCCATCTCATACATGTGATGTACATCAATGGGTAGGGGATAGGGTTGACTGTGTACATGTGGCAGCTGTGACATTACTACATGACACACATATTCCACAACTGTACCATAGAGGTGACTGACAACTGACCTTTGCACATGCTACCGAGTATTGAGATTACATTGGTGATTGACAGCACATAGGGCCAATGGTGAAAAAGAGACATAGGTCCATAGGTTCGTACAGGGATATCTGCCCAGGGCATGTATCCACCTAGCCAGAATGTGCGTGCCTTTCAACATGCATTGTGAATCTGTCTTGCTATGCCCTTTTCCAAGGTTAGTATACTGTGCCTCTTTCTCACAGTGACACATAAGTGATACCCAGCGTAACCCTACAATGTCACATCCAGTCATTAATATCGCTCTTGAAGATAGTCACTGAGTCAGTCCACCTAACCTCTATTGGGATAATAATCAGGAATGAAGGGTGCCTCTGAGTTGTGAATGTGCCCCTCCACCATGTCCTATGTATATCACTCCTGAAGTTCAAGTATTTCCAGCGTGTATCCTGGTGGGATCTGGATATTCTGAGATGCAGCATGGCCATTACGTGAGGGTATGACCTGGCCTTCTATGTCAGGCACAGATTGCCTATGAAGAGGCAGTATGTCACTGAGTACAGCTGCTGCTACTTTAACCAGTCAGTATGTGGCATCTGTTTGAGCACTTTGATCCCCTTGTCGAGGTACATATGTGGTAGCCCCAGTTGCTGCAGGTGTCTGGTAAGGTGCATGCCGACAGGTTCATCATAGTCAATTATGGGCATGATGAGGGATGAGTAAAGGGGCACAATGTCCTCCTGGCCTACATGTGGATCCCATGATGATGTGGCCCATATCACATGCTTACCTAACCACTTTGTCCATGTTGTTGTCAAATGGTAGAATGCTATCAACCTGCGTACCCCAAGGTCCATAATTCCTTGGTCTGCACTTACTGGATTAACACATATGTGGTACATTGTGGTCATTTAGTGTTTGACAAAGGGATGACTATACTCTTTCTGTCATTCACGTTGAGGCCATGGCTGTGGCACAAGTCGTGTGTTTGCAAGAGTCCCTTTTGGAGGATGCGTGTGTTAGCTGTTGAGTTGATTATGGTGTTCGGTCTGCAGTCACCTGTGACTTGCTGAGCCACAGTACTTCCATGTTGGCCTGTACCTATGACAAATATATAATGAACATGACAGCCCCTAGGGCTTTGCCTTGTGGGACACCACTTGTACCAGGTTGGAGGCTGACATGGCTCCAGCAATTCTACCATGTGTGTTCTGCCCTTGAGCCACTGTGCAATACCCATAGTGACATAGGGGTTAATATGTACACTGGTGAGCTTCCCTAGAATGCACAAGTGGGGTATTGTATCCAAGGCTTATGCAAGGTCCAGGTAGGCTGTGTGGACCTCCTACCCCTTGACAGTGGCCTTGGTGACTGTTTCAAACAAAGCAAACAGGTTTGATAGGCAGGATTTGCCATTGACAAAGCCAAACTGTGTATGGTGACATGTCTGTAGGTCCACAATATCTAGATATGTGAGGTTCTTGATGATTCTTGCCATAGCTTTGCAGACAAAGCTAGTCAGACATATGGGGCAAGTAGTGTCCAGGATCCGTGACGGCACCACCTGCATGTTGAGGGACCACTGTTGCTGTATGCCACTCTCTGGCCACATATCATGTATTAAGGCTGGGATTGAACAGTGGTGTTATGTCTGTGTGTAGCTCTTCTTGTGGTTCATGTAGGACACAGCCTGGGACACTGTCTGGTCCCATTGATGCAGTGTTTATTGCTTTGGGAAGGGCATCTCTTACCTGAGCATCTGTGATGTCAGGGGGGGAAGCACTGTGATGCGAGACATATGTTCCCTTTTGGTGTAGTGGGGAGAGAAGGCAGCATTGAACCTGTCCACTAGGATGATGGCAATGTCTGTGTGTTTTATATTTTGTGTGACATATTGTATTACCTCTGAGCATATCTGGGTAGTACCACCCAGGTTACTAACATAACTACAGGCAGCCTTGTGATTATCCTCAGTGGCTTGTGGAATCCTCTCTCAAAGATGGCCTTAGACAATCATATGGGTGCCTGTAGTTGTCTTCCAATACTCATCAGTGGTGCCTTCACATTTTGGGAGGTTGTTGTATCATGTAGTGGCGCCATCCTTCTATTGTACAGTGTGTTTATGGCTGGTGTCCGGCGCCCAGGACATCTGCCTTTGGAGAATTGGGTCATGCTTTCATATGTGGCTTCATGATCCATGCATTCCTGAATGTGTCCACAGAATGCCTCTATACAGGTATCTGCAGTCTGGTCCATATTTTCAACAGGCCTTGGGCCTTTGAAGGTTTCCACATCATTTATGAGGGGTGTGCACTTGCTTGACATGAGCTGTTGACAGACGTGCCGCCCTCCAGACAGAGCAAGGGGAGGGTCACAGTCAGCTACCTGTTGGGACGTACCTCCCTGGACCACATGGAAAGAGACACAGAGGAGCTCTTACAGCACCCTCTCAAACTCAGGTCTCCCACACAGCCTTCATGCTGACACAGGAGAGTTTAGATTACTCTGCAAACACCATCATACTGGGTGATGCCAGCTACCCAAACATAGACTGTGTATATTACACAGGCCACAATACCCAAGCTCTAAGGTTCCCATTGATCAGACATTCTTTGGCTATGGAACAGGTAACCAACCTTCCCACAAGAGGGGCAGATATACTAGAGCTGATCTTTACAAACATGAGTAAAAACAGCCCACCACTGGGAGTATATCCCTCATTGTTGCAATCAAACCATATACTAATCACACTGGTGTTCTGGATCCCCACATATGCAAACCTCCAACACATCGATGTGTGTGTGTGGGAAATGTCCCTATTAGCAACCGTGACAGTATCGTACAGGATGCAGATCCCCTTTTGAAACAGTGATGATGTCAGGACTGTATAACTATATCACCTGTAGTAAAGTCCTCCAGTAATTTGCATAGCGCACTCTGCTAATGTGTCTTTCTTCAGTGTCATAACGTAGTTAGGTGGGGGTTTGAATCCTGCAAAGGGAATGTATGAGTGTGGTTTATGTGTGTGCACTATGCTGGGAGGGTTAACTGCCTTTTGCCAACTGGGAGAACACACTACAGGGTGCACATCCCTCCTCCTACACACAGATGATGTCAGCACCCTCTAAGTACAGCATTAGTAAAGATTTCTCCAAGTACTGCAAATAGCACACTCTGCTAATGTGTCTGTTTCTACTGTCATTGCACAGTTAGGTATGGGTTTGAATCTTGCAAATGGAAAGTATGTGTTTTACTGTTGGTGGGGTTAGTGTGTGTGCACAATGATGGGGTGGGATGTGGCTTTTGCCACATGGGGCTATGCACTGCAGGGTGGTCATTACCCTTAACAAGCAGTGATGTTGATAGCACCCTATACAAACAAAACTACAAAACAGAAGGTGTTGGTACTGATAACACATGTAAGGTAACACTTGTTCAAGTAATGTCCACAAAACGGAGTAGGATAATAAAACAATTCTTTTATTCTATACAGACAACATGACAACAGACAACTAACTGCCAGTACTCAGTATAGTGTTACATGCTACTGTAACACGCACATGTACCGAATATACCTAGATAGTGTTCTGAAGCCTGAATGTGGCAAGTGTGTGGATGTGGGATGTGTCTGTGTGTGCATTTCCGTATGGGAAACATGTTTGCTGTGGCAATCAGGGTACTACAGTACCTGATGCACATTACATCTTCCAACTGATGAGGTTGCCTGCACCCTGTGAGTACAGGTAGAGAAGGGGATGCCAGTAGTAAACAACATAGTGCACTTCTGAAATGTGTACCTGTCATGTATCAACAGCTACTCATGTAGGGTGATAAATAATGGGAATGGCAGGTGAGCGTGTGCATGTGTGTGGGTAGCAGGGTGTGTATAAATGCATGTGTGACAGAACAGATACATGTAGCTGAATCTACATAACAGCACAAGATGCACATTGCCATAGTCAATGTTAGCATGTGATGGTGTGCAGCTGGTACACTTTGTTAAGTAGTATGGGTGCAGATAACAATTGAGGACATTCATACAGTTACTGCAGCAGGACTGATGGGATATACACACATTTATACTGCAACACACAACAGTTACCAACATGTTACTACTTATACACATCTATGTAGTCACCCTGTGCATCAGCAACGTGTTTACCTTTACCTGCACCGATGTTGTAGTATGCAGGAGGTGGCACAGTGTCATCATATGCACAGGGTGTGGGTTAGGTATGCCCAAGCCGGCCACTGGTAACACCAATTGACATGTGTGTGTATGTGTGTTTGTGAGGGGCAGCAGTACAGGGTGGACCGTTGTTGGTGCAGTGTGTGTGTGTATGTGTTTGCCCTAGGTGTTAGGTTTCTGCATGTGTGTAAGCACGCACACAGTCCCACATAATGGCTGCCATGTACAGGGTTTTGTGGACAGCCACAGACTGCACCTGTCAGGTCATCCAGATCAGTGTCTGTGGGCACGGACACGGTACCTGTGCCTGGCAGGGGTGCTACCGGCCGTATCCGGTACTAACCCAGACTGGGTACTGTCATCGGAAGCAGGGGTGTGTTGACTGGACACAGTTCCCTGTTGGGACTGTCCAGAGCCACGTGCACGTGGTCTCCTGGGGCGTCTGGATGACAGCACAGACCCAGCATTGCTGGGGCTGGTGCTGGCACTTGAGGCGCGCGAGTGGGCCCGTTGTCGTCCACGGCCACTGCCAGCTGGTGCTCTTGCTGGCATACGGCCACGTCGACGCCGCAAACGCACACCATCGCCCTGGCCCATGGACATCTGGTTGTGGAGCAGCTGTTGTATGCCCCCACAACGTCTGTCAACGACATCTGTGAAGTTACGGATAGCATTCGCAACATCATGCATGCCGTCTGTCATGGCTATGCGACATGCTCTCAGCTCCCTCAGACCCTGTCTGGTGTACCTTTCCATACGTGCCTGTGCCTGCATGACAGTTCTAAACATAGTGGAGGTTGACATACCTCCTTGGGCACGTCGGCCAGAGGCAGTACGGCCACGGATGCCCCACGAGAACCCATGGGCGACTGTCTGCGTGGTACCATTGGAGGCCTCTGCACATGGCTGCCTTGTGAGGATGCATGTGCCACAGGTACCACATTACCCTGATCTATGCCCACTGCTGACTGTCCATCACCTAGGGACAATGGTGATAAAGGATGTAACGGCAGGATGACTGTGCGCATTGACGGGGTTGAAAGCTGTGTACTGTCAATTGGCTGACCAATGGCGGACCCAGACACACCTTCCTGCACCATTACAGACATTTCATCATCATCAGTACCTGGGGCACAAGATTCAGGTTCCCTGCTGCAGGTCACCAGAGCAGCACCAGAACCTACGGGAGGAAAACATGGAACACAGATTACAGTCTCAATACATATTTGAAAGAGATGCACTTCAATACTAATGCACACATTCAGAAATGGACACATGCACTCATGGACACTAACACACATGCACACTTGGGCACAGGCACACTTGCACACATGCACACCCCACAGTAAACACACACATCAGTACCGTGTTACACTACTAAATTTACTACCTGTCAATTACAGTTATTGTGTACACAGTCACCAGCATGTCTACTACAGAGTTACACTACTCTTCCTAGTTTTATAAATTGTTTTACAGATACTGTTAAAAGACTCACCAGCATGTATGGCCTGCCTCGTTGC
This sequence comes from Protopterus annectens, assembly GCF_019279795.1. Lineage (NCBI taxonomy): Eukaryota > Metazoa > Chordata > Ceratodontiformes > Protopteridae > Protopterus > Protopterus annectens. The sequence continues at coordinate 692,514,739 of NC_056743.1, forward strand.
TAGATGGGAGGGACCTGGAAGTGTGAAGAGAGTAATGTCAGTGGGCACATGTGTGCCATTTGTTTTGCACATGATACAGTACAGTAGTACACTAGTTCCCTTATACACATCAGCTGCACATCATGTCTGTATATATATCATGATGACAGATACATACCACATGCACACCTTATGCGTGCATGAAGTAACAGCGTACAGAACAGTCATATGTACATACCAGGAGTTAACTCTAATCTCACCCTTACCTCTCTTCAAACGTCAACTCAAATTGTACTTCCAAAACCACTGGCTTTGTTCTTCTTGGAGTCCAGGCTAACGTCCCTCTCCCTACGCTCTCTTCACCTTTAACCCCTCATTGTGCATAGAAACTAGCTTCTACCCTGTTTCTTTCACCTTGATGTCCTTCTATGCTCTGACCTACTTCTCCCATCCCTCCCACCTCCTCTTGACTGTCTTCCTTCTTTTCCTCACTTCCCTTCTTGACTCCTGCCTCTTCCATATCATTGTATCTGTCATACTCCTTCTACTTCTCTACCCTTCTGAGCCCTAACTATTATGTATATGGCTTTTGCCTTATTGCATAACCATTATGCTTTAGGTAGGATTGCTTTGAAACCAACGGTACATTGTGTATGACTCTAAACTGTTTGACTTCCTTACATGTATGTTTATTTAATTAACAGGCTGGTGTACAATTCTATTATGTTGGCTGTCTGTATTGACAACTTGTCTGTCTGCCTTTATTACGTTATGTGTGGAGCTTTTCTCCACAGGCCTCTACTGAAAATGAACTTATATCCAGCTAGACTATCTGGGTCAACAAATGTAAAAGTAATAACAATAAATGAATATGGCATCTTACCTGCACGCTCGCTGTCTTGCTGCTGTGTGGATCCAACCTCCATCAGGATGCATGATGGTTGCTGTTGTTCTGGGGCTGGATCCACAACACTTAGCAGTAGCCCCTCCTGTCTGGTGAGGGGGGGATGTGTGGCCACCCCCCCACCTGTGGCAGCCTGTTGCCTGCGGATATCTGCAGCACGCTGGCGGACATTTCTTATCAAATCACTGCAGTGATGTCTCACCTGCTCATATGTCCTATCATGCATGCCAACATCATTTATCCTGCTAACAAGGCTTTGCCACAGTGCAGACCTCTCCTGCTGATTCTGGGTGGTGCGTGAGAACAGGATGGCATAGTCACGCACCAGGCTCTGGTGGATCACGTCATCCTCTGCAGCAGAGTACGCAGGATTTCTCTTAGGTGCCATGTCTATCTGGAAAGGTACACAAACAGGTTATCAGCATAGTATCTCAACAATACATGGTACACATTCTATACAGGGAGTGTTAACTTCTACTTATTACTGATTGGTTAAAACCTGATTACAGTGTAGCTATCATTCTATGTCATTTGTACTAAGTACTTGGCCTTCAGACCAGTTGTTTTACATTAGGGAGGTTGGTGGCAAGCACTGTGGTGGCAGGACACATATCTTTCATCCATTGAAGTTGGGAACTGCTGATTGTGGGCCCAGTGTACAAGTGTATTACTTCTGGTATGGGCAGTTGGCCTTTAGGCCAGTTATTTAACATTAACGAGGTTTGTGGTCTGCACTCATGTGTGACAATAGGCTGTACTCTGCCATTCATAGCTGGGGACATCTGGTATCAGGTTTATAGTGCCTGCATATCTGAGCTGTATCTTACTGACATTGCTACACCTTGTTTGTTGTAGCAAACACTACATCCAGGCCTCCTGCATCTACCTTTGTTTATATGCTTGTTATCTGTTAGCTTGTTATTTCACTGGTATGCTACTTCCACATAGTACACATCTTTGCAACACATCTGTGACTCACTACTGTTATCTGCATTGCTTACTGTACGTACTTCCATGTTACACATGACAGCAAGTGACTGCTTGTCATTGTTGCATTTACTTCATTATGACACATTGCACTTAGGTTACCTGGCATTTGCTCACTGACGCTTTTATATCAGTCAGCAGTTGTAGGTAATGTCAGTACACCCTCACTCCCCACTGGACCTTGTTTTCAATCATTAGTGATTACAGAGTTCACAATAGTATTCTAGCATGTCCAGAGGTCAGTTGTCAGTTCCCTCCTCAGTCCAGCTGGTGAGTGTGGTACTCCAGAGACAATGTTAGAACAGATGCATGTACACAGACAACCCCTCCTCCTAACAACAAATTCAAACTCATGTGAGTGATGCAACCATATACCAGACTGGAGGCTAGGCTCTGTCTACTCAATACCGCCATAACCAGTCACGTGGCAAAGGGGATCACTCACTACACTTCCAGTCTCACGTAGACCTAACACAACAGCGGACCTAACACATGATCACACATGATCATACTTGTAGGCTCAGACCACAGCTCTGCCTATGCAGCAGAGACCTCCTATGCAGACATCCAGGCAACCACTACCACATAAACGAACATGTGCAACACATATCACACAAAGCCAATGTGCTGAACACTCACAGCCATTAACAGTTAACAACACACCTCATACACCTGTACTAGGTGCCTCTATCATCAGGCACACTCACATCACGTTCACCAGGCTTAACGAGGTGAGGGTCACGGTGTGCAGCCTGTCAGGCACTATGACCTGCCACATAACACAAACAGTCAGGTAACCCCAAGGCAGGTACAGGTATGACTCAGTCAATGTCCATGCTGCTGTGAATGGCCTGACACATTCCTCCCTGGACTACATGACATGAGACATTACAGAGCTCTCTGAGCACGTAGCCCGGGACAGTTTGACCCTGACCTTGAGTAGCATCCTACCCTCACCTAGAACAATGCCACAATATCAAGGCACGATGATCCCTTCCAACAATTGACTGACATACTGGTGTCATTCACAGGTGTGCCAATGCCTGCCATCTTGGGGTGGTATGCTTTGCTAGGGACAGCTTGCACCTGTCACCACAGTCCTATTGACATTTGGCGGAGCCTCCTGCTACACCCATAGTGCCTGTATTAGGCAAGGCTCATAAGGCAAACCCACATCCATTTGTATCACAAAGGATGAGGAAGTAAGAGTGATGCTACTCAACACTGGACGTCTAGACCCAAGGATGCACGCACCCAAAACCCTACCTAGCATTCTGGACATCGATATCTGTGCAGTAACATGAACCTGTTTCAGGTTTCACAGGAGCACACCAGTACTACCACGTTATAGCTGTTACCATTCTTGTCGGCCACAACACTTGAACAAGGGAGGGCGGCTATGAGTATTCAATGCAGATTCCCACGCCTCCACATTGGCGGCACAGTCCAACATGGGTGTTAGGCCATTGAGTCCAGAAGGCGTAGTTGGGGACCTGGGGAAGAAACATGGTAGCGGTCTGTCATTTGTCTACCACATGGCCAACGTGGATTGACAGACATGTTATATAGCCCAGCTAATCATGACTGATTCACATGTATGGCAGGGGAGGTCATTGTGCCTCTGTACTCATCCATCATCAGGCCTATAATTGCATACAATGCACCTTTTGGGATGTACCTAACCAGACACCTACAGCAACTGGTACAGGACAACAGTACATCATCAAGGGGATGCAATGGCTCACACAGATGTCATATGCTGCCCAGGTAAAGTGAATCCAGCTGGACTCAGTGGCATACTGCCTGTTCAGGGGCAATCTGTGCATGCCATATACAGCCATGTCCTACCTAGCAGTAATGAACGTGATGCACCTCAGGCAATCAGAGTCCCATACAGCCACATGCTCAGGAGAGCTGGACCTCAGCACTGACATACATGGACATGCTGGAGGGGCATATTCCTAACCGAGAGGCTCCCTTCACTCTGTAATGAGCTCACACTACTGGTTAGGCAGAGTCCCTCATTGACTCTCTTCCATAGGAATCTGGATGAGTGGATGGAGATCATAGTTGTACCCCAGGTATCACTTCTATGTCGCTGTTAGACAGAGGCATAGTATACTAAAGTCGGACAAGGGCATAGCAGCATAACTTGTGATTGGGTGGCAAAGACAAACACATTCTACTAGGCTTACCAATGCCCTAGGGCAAATAGCCTAGTATGAACCTATGAACTGTTCATTCTCAACTGTTCGAGCTCATTACAGAGTAAAGGGAGCCTCTCAGTTAGGAATTTGCCCTCCAGCATGTCCATGTATGTTCTATTCAGTCGCCACCGCTTGCTCAGAGGTGACCTTCCCCCAACATACAAGGCCATGTCAAACCCAGATTTGATGAATATGCTTCACCTAAAAAATCTAGATCCATCAGAGCCACAAGGGCAGGAGACTTAAACCTCGACACGGCTATTAATAGGACATGCTGGAGGGATAGATTCATCACCCAAAGACTCCCTATGCTGTGGAACAAAATCACGGTATATGTGAGGCAGAGCACCTCGCTGGCCTTGTTCAAGAGAAATCTTGACCAATGGATGGGAGATCGCAGATATACCCCAGGGATTACCTCAGTGTCACTGCTCGACAGAGGCACAGCAAAATAATGGGTATGGTTCCCCATACTAAAGGGGTGGCGTAAGCCACAAAGCGATGGGCTAGGCTTGTAAATGCCCTCGGGCAGATAGCCTAGTATGAACCTATGAACATGTGTGTACTGCTATAGTACTTCTGCCATATGTTGCATGTGTGTGTGTTGTGGGGGATGCACAGGTAATGGCCAGATACGTCTGCACAGGTGACACGTGTGACACATTCTGGGTGTTCATCCATACATACTGGATGTGTGCTGCCATCCAACCCTGTGATGTGGACACACATTACTCAGCCTGGATATACATATCTGAACAACACCACAAGCACAGTACACTACCTTGCTATGTATGCATGTTATTACACAGTTATTCAGTAGTTATGACAGTGATGCTATCCATGCAGCCCACTGGGCCAGTGGAAGCCACAACACACACCGCCAGCACCTTTGCATATGCTTACCACAGACATCCCACATACTGCATGTACTGTGCACACAGTTATCTAACCCAGAACAACTGCACACCACTTATTAATCCTGTCCAGTGGACTACAGATACAGGCATATTGTATAACAATAGTAGGAGGCTACTGCAGCACAGGGCAGATTCACATGACAGGAAGGCATCTGTTGTCTGCAGTGTTAAGATGCTTCACATTCACCAAGTGCACAGATATTGCCAACAATGTTGCAGACAGTTTAGGTGCAGGTACCCCCCCCATTGTCCTACACACGTGTTATTAGTTATCCCAGATGACTGTAACCTCCCTATCCTCTCACATGTCCAGGTGAGAGCCACCCTCATCATTGCAGAACACATATCATCACTGTTACGAAATGGTATCCCTGGATGTGTGCTACATTCACCCCTGGAGGACATAGCACCACATGACAGACTGATATTAATCCCTGGCCATACTACAGGATATGTACCTGAACAGTGCCATACATACACAGTGGTCCCACACCAATGAGGAGGAACCTCTACTGACCCTGGGAACTACTGCATCATATGCACAACTGGCCTTGTGTTCTAAGCTATGGAAGTGTTAGTTATGGCCCACATGTACAACAATATTACATATGTTTATATTTCATGACTATCTACACACAACCTATCTCATGGACATACCTATAGATAGTGAACTATGATACATTTGGAGGTGTCACAGTATACACAGGATTAACCTGCTACTTTGCATTACCTGTGTTTGTGGCAGCTTTTGGTGTGTCACTCGTGCTGCTTGAATTTTGCTGCTGTTGCTGCTGCTGCTGCTGCTGCTGTTTTGCTGCTGGCTGTCTGTATATTTTCTCTTCTCTCTCTCTCTCTTTCTCATTAGGTTTGTGCAATGACTGTATTGCATGAGTGGAGTGTGGGTACTGAATACTTTTGTAGGTATCTGCATAGGTCCATGTGATGGCCTCTGCACCAATTGTAAGGCAGCATTTGCTAATTGCAAGCAGCTGGGTGTGTACTAATTGCATGTCTCACTGTGATTTCAGGACACTGCTATAAAAGGGTATGTGAGATAGGCGTTGCCCTTTCAGATTGTAGGGCGTGGACCATGCTGGTATGCTGTTGACAGTGTTCTGTGAGTGTGAAGGTTAGTACATCTCCCATGCTTCATGCTGTGTTGTAGATTCAGGTTGCTGCATTTATCTTGCCTGTTCCCTGTAGTGAGTGTGTATGCATACTGACACCTACAACTATATGTCATATGTATTGCTATATAAATATATATATATATATATATATATATATCTGTGTACATATACATACTTTCATATATGTACATTAGCTGACATTATTGGGTACAAGCTAACAATTAGCAGGGCTGTTTCTGTTAACACTACTCTAGTATGGGAATCCAGTAATTGGGACTATAAAAGTCTGCCTGACATGCTTTGGGTAGTAGACATACTATATTGCCTTTATCTTCATTCCTACTATTACATGTTCCACTTATTTAGCACTATATTCCTGTATGAGAGTCATGGCTTAGTGGTAGGTCATACAGACTAGTGTTACAATGGTCTTGTGGTAGGGCCTACTAGTATGCTCATATTCTGCTTTTGAGTTGAGTATAGGGCCTATCAATCACAGTGCTGGAGGCACCTTTAAGCAGTTAAAGGGCTTAGTAGGTCTCACAGGAGCCAGGCTGTGTTGCAGATTCTGGTTGCTGCATATATCTTCACTGTTTCCTGTAGTGAGTGTGTATGGCTACTGAGACCTACAACTATATTTCATATGTATTAATATATATTTATATATATGTATGTGTAGATATACATACCTTCACATATGTACATTACCTTACATTATTATGTACAAGCTAACAGGTAGCAGGGCTGTTTCTGCTCACACTGAACTAGTATGGGAATCCAGTAATTTGGCCATTAAAACTCTACCAAACATGCTTTGGATAGTACATCTCCTATATTACCTTTATACTGATTCCTACTATTACATGTTATATTTATTTTAGCAGTGTGTTCTTCCAAAGCAGGCATGGCTTAGTGGTAGTTCAAACAGACTAATGTTACCTAGGTCCTGGTTTCGAGACTGACAGTGGGAATTTTTTACTTTGCAAACTTTCCAACTGAGTACAGGACCTGTCAATCAAAGTGCTGAGGCCACCTGTAAGCAGTTAGAAGGGTAAGTAGGTCACACAGGGGTCAGGCTGTGTTGCAGATTCAGGTTGCTGCAATTATGTTAACTTTTTCCTGTAGTGAGTGTGTATGGCTACTGAGACCTACGATTATATTTCATATGTATTAATATATATTTATATATATGTATGTGTAGATATACATACCTTCACATATGTACATTACCTTACATTATTATGTACAAGCTAACAGGTAGCAGTGCTGTTTCTGTTCACACTGAACTAGTATGGGAATCCAGTAATTTGGCCATTAAAACTCTACCTGACATGCTTTGGATAGTACATCTCCTATATTGCCTTTATACTGATTCCTACTATTACATGTTATATTTATTTTAGCACTGTGTTCTTGTAAAGCAGGCATGGCTTAGTGGTAGGTCATACAGACTAATGTTACCAAGGTCCTGGGTTCCAGACTGACAGTGGGAATTTATTTTTCTTAGCAAACTTTCAAACTGAGTACAGGACCTGTCAATCAAAGTGCCATAAAGGCACTTTTAAGCACTTTAAACCAGGTCTGCGCCGTTTGCTGTGAGCTCACGCATGCGCACTGGCGGTGAGCTCCCCGCACACAAGCGCACACCCGCTATTTTCTTTGAAAGAAAAGAAAAAGGGGTGACAGGAAAGTGGTGAAAAGGGGTCACAAAGAGGGTAAGACAGTAGGGAAAGAAGCGTGGGATTTGCAGGAAGGGTGTAGGTAAGGCCCATAGATGCCCATGTCTTTTGCAGCAACAGCTGTATATTTCTATGTATTTTGGTGAGACATTTGAAACCTTCCACCTCTGAGAGAGGTGTCAGGACAACATTAATATTTGTTGTACAGCCAATTGTAATTAACAGTTTAGATGTCCAGCGGACATGTGTGCGACATGGACAGCTATGTATGGGGCGTAATTTTTTGTGGGACAGAGTGCCCTTTTTTTTTTACAGGTGAGAGTGGTATGACAGGTGAAGGAAGTCGGTAAAGCTGGGGAGGTAGGTTGGGTAGGTTAACAGACAAGACAGACAAGACGCATACAGGGACGGTGTATGACACACGTGTAGGCGTTACACAATTGACGGGACGGAGGTTGGGATATCCGAGATGCACGAGCCCACAGATGGCAACAGTGGAACTGATATCCCCACCCATAGGCAGTTGCCACTGTTCCTTCACAGCCCAGGACGGGGCTGTGCTGGGGGCTGTGTAGGCGGGGCAACGGCCGGGCCGTTAGCTGTGCCACACGAGCCTCAAGCTGGCGTAGGGGTCCAAGAACAGCACGCACCACAGACCGGACACCGCGGAGGGTGAGTGGACGAACCCCTCCGGCCACACTTGCAGAGGGGGGACGGGCCCCATCCCCTGCAGCGCTTCCACCCGAAGGTGGCACAGGGCCACCGGAGGGGGTCCGGCCTGGGCACTAGTGCCAGGTGCAGTCGCCAGCTGAGGTGGGAGAGGTGGGTCCGCTGGGACCTGCCTTCCCAAGCGTTCTAGGTTTGTGAGTAGTTATGTTAGTTTGGGTTAGTGGCATTTTATTCCATTCAGATTAGTTGTAACAGCATGCATTGGTATTCCCATCAAACAAACACCCAGATATGAACACCATTGAACAAGGGGCATATCAATATCACATGCATTATTTGAACAGCAAAACACAGTCAAACGACATGCAGGGTTGATTAATGGCAACAGGCCATCAGATTTGCAGGTATGAACAGGGCACATGCACGAACAGACATGCATATATGTTTGAAACGGACAAATGTCCATGATTAATGAAATGTTCACATACCATTATTTAGTGGATGTTGTTATATGGAATTATATAGGGTTGGGTGGGGATAGAAAGTGATGACACATTCATATGTTACACATTGATTCACATTTCTAATAGGTACACAATTAAGTTGAGGCTGATGTTTCAAAATAATCTTTATTTGACTGTCATGCTACACCTGTTACACATACATCACTATCCTACTTATTTTGAATTTGATCAGATACATCATCCTGCTACACTTTGATGACAGGACAGGGGACAACTATGGCTGTTTAGTCTGTCAGATAATCATTCATTCTATCTGCAAATTGTTTACTGTTATCACCATATACAGATTTTGACCTAGACATTCCAGATTCAGACACACTGAAATCAGTTTGGGATGTTAATTTGTACTTCCCACATGCATTTAGTTCTGTAGAAACACACTGAGGCTTATATATTCAGGGGTTATTACTACTTTATTTATTCATACATGAGCCTTTCTGTCACTCTCACACATTCTGCAACTTCACAGTTCAGGTTGGTACTTCTAGGCTTTGTTCACATATTAGACCTGTGGTGATTCAAACACTTTCCAACAGCCTCACTTCTGTCATGATTCAGCATTTCAACAGGGATATATCTCACATGTGACTACCTCAGATTCTGAAGCTGTACTCTTGAGACTACTGCAGGTTACAGTATATTTAATTAATGATGGGACATCTGTATTACAGCACTGTTTAATTCTATCAATTATATTTCCAGTTACACTTGCATACTGATGAACTTGTTGCAGCCATACCTGCAGACTTTCAATTCCTGCTTGCACATTATATTACTTTTAATCAATACACTGCACTGTTCTGATACATGGTACATAATAATATTTATTTACAAGTACTGGGTGGGGTTACTAACCTGCATGGTGGCAGCCGCACCAGCCTTCTGGCGTGCATCTCGCGATTCGCAGAGCGGACACCTGCAGCTGTAATACAAAGGGAATAATATTGGACTACACATCTCCATGGTATCAGCTGGTTGAAATCCTTACATACATGAGTAAAATGTGACTTACTCAGTAGTGGGGCGTTGGGCATTTGCCGGGCCTCCTGGATCCAACGGTTCAATTGGTCCTGCTTGCGTCTCTTCAGGTCCGCATGGTGGTGACGGACCTGCTCACCAGTGCGTGGAATGCCAGTAGCACTGGTCAGATCACGAGCCAACTGGTCCCACGCCTCTGCCCTATATGCTCCCCATGAGACCTGGCCCTGCATGAGTTGGGCCTCGTGATTATGGACAAGGAGCCAGACCATGTATCTGGACTCCTCAACGCCCCAACGCTGTGCTCGAAAGCAACGTCCCTCACCTACTCCACTCATGCTGACTGCAAGTCTGTTCTACAATCAGTTATGCTGTGTATTCCCGCCTATGGGGCTTATATATGCCGCTTTTCCGCACATTTCTCTGATTGGCCGTTTTGGAATTGTATCTACTTCACTGAAAATGCTTTCTCATGCTCCATTCTGGGTTTTATCCCATATATATGCTATTTCTGCATTTCTAGGTATTGCTGTCATGGCTTGGTGGTTTAGTTCCTTGACTCTAGTGCATGGTATCCTGGGTTCGAATCTGGCAACTGATTTTTGCTTTTCCTGACAGAAATGAGTTGAGGACCTGTCAATCAAACATGCCAAAAGCACTTTTAAGCACTTTAAACCTGTTCTGCGCTTGCGTTTGCGGAGGTAACGCATGCGCACTGGCAGTTAGCTTGTGGGAGCGGCGCAAACGGTGTGCGCTGGGATAAATCTTAATTGGCTAGTGACACACATGTTCAGCTAATTGCACACAGTTTCAGCCTGTTTACCCGCTGCTTGGCAACGGGCACGCAGTTTGCAGCTTTTTAAACACTACTCAGCTACGGGCACTCTGTCTCACGGCAGCTTAGCTATCAGTACATTTCTGACTATTTTTATTCTTATGTTACTTCAAAATATATGCTCTATTTCATTCCATTTTACAAAAGGAATACATTTACATTTGTACAATACTGTCAGGGGGCTTTTTAGTGCTTATTTACAAAAAAAAAAAAGGTTGTTGTAGGGGCTCGAACCCTGCCTGCCTACTCTTAGGCCGGCTACTCTACCGCTAAGCTATTATTTCTTGGCTTACTTTGCATATTTAGTTCTTATATCCTTTTCCACTGACTGCTAACTGTGATTGCGCTAGTAGCACACCCGCGCACACAGTAGCAAACATTTACGGGGTTTAACAAAAAAAAAGGTTTTAATTTAATTTTATGACATCTCTTCACTTTATACACTGATGGCCAGTCGGGGCATGTGTTGTATAGTGTGTTTATTCACATTTTCATGGCCTTTCTCGTGGCTGTTTACTTTCAGCCATTCTAGTCTTCGGGCGTGTCCGCTTGCAGGGCTTAGCCTACAGACACGCCCCCTACTCTCTTACACGGACCGTGTAAGAGTTACTAGTGTGATTCAGCATGCCTCATGCACCTCATGCATATGCATGACATGCTGACATCACACAGTTTAACTGCAGCCTCCGTGTAAGAGTTATAACTCTTACACGGAGGCTTCCTGAATCTGGCCCAAAGTCTTCAAATGACCCTTCAAAGTCTGTCTTTCTACCTCTGTTTGAAATTGTACATGAATTTTCTTTTTTTTTTGTTTCCCTGTTAAATGCTTTTATCGCATAAATATTCCATGGGTTACAGTCTTTCTTTTTTCATATTCTTCAAGAAAAATTTCCATTGGAAAAAAAAGTCTTAAACATGTCACAAAATTTCTCGTTGTTGACAAGAATGCTCTTACTTCATGTGCTTTTACACCCAGTGGAGCTATTAAATTGCCCCACACGTCATCCCTGTCCATTTCTTTGTCTTCTTTACTTTGAATCTTTACCAAGTACTTCTTTTTTCATTTTCTTCTGCCGTCTTTAGTACTACTCCCCTTTTGCCTTCTTTTACTTTCTTTGCATATGTTTTCTTTTCCATCTCACCACTATTCTTCAGGATTGTCTCGGCATCCTCCTTTTGTATTTTATCCATAATGTCCCCCAGGAAACATCTCCTTCATTTTCTGTCTCACTCTGTATTACCATTTCTTTAAGTAAATCATCCCCCAACCGACTCGACTGGAGGGTTGTAATTATACGTCCATCATTTGGTGCGGCATCTCCATCAAACATCTTTGAAACATTTCTTCAGAATCTTGTACACTATGGGATATGGATAAAGGATAAAAGAATATGAGCTGTGACTACTGCAGTATTCACAAGTGCAAAAAAAAAGAAATGTAAAAGTGACAGAAATGTGTGGAATCAACAAGGTAATGAGTTACAAGTGGCAAATTTAAATCAAATAGCTTTATCCAATATGCTGCACAAAGGATAGTCTAACCCAATAGATCCATGTACAGTAATTGTAATAGCACCATATAATCTAAATACGTTGTTTAAAGTGCAGTAACTATACAACATACAGTTGCAGTGCATTATCAGTATAGCAGCCACTCAAGTGACAGAAATGTATCACAAATACCTTAAGCAAAGTATGTAATCTCTGGTAATGTCAGCATATGTGGGATGAATTACTGTAAACATCTTTAGCATTTCTAATGTGTATTGTTTTGTATTATGTGAATATATCTGTCTATTGTACTCTGTATTCAGGTCAGCACTGTAGCAGCAATATCTTAACTTTATCAAAGTGCTGTCTCCTAAAGCAACAGTTACATACCTTACTGCGCACTAGAGGTATGTGTTTGTTATGTTACTGTTCATAATTTGGACATACCTTGTGTATACTTAACTCTGCATTTCACTGTTCTCTGTACAATACCGCAACACCTAGAGCACATCACATGACAAAAATGCACGTATTTTACTTTTCCTTTTGTTATGTGTGCCTTGGTTTATCAGGCCGAATTATCTTGCATGTTATGAAAATATGTGGAGTTCACCACCCTGATTTACATTAGAACATCTAAGATGAATTATAATATCATCATTAGAATACCTGGTACATAGGCTTTTGAATGATTTGATCAAGTCTTAACTTCAAAACCTGGGATATCAAGCTTATGGCACGTAGCTTCCAAGAAGCTTAGTTATCATCATCTTATGTCGACATCACCTAGGCCCCATGTATTTTGAGATTATTTTTGTAAATGGGCATTAAGATATTTTTCACTATTACAGGAATTTAATGCACAGGTATGGCATAGTATAGTATAGTATAGTACAGTATAGTATGGTATAGTTTGGTATAGTATAATATATACAGGACAGTACTCATAAAGCTTTGCCACAGCTGAGAAGCTCAATTTTGCAGAGCTACACTGTTCAGCTGCACAGCAATTCAGAGACGTGCATAATCAGCATTTCTCTGAACCTCTTTACAACCATGCAGTGATCCTTTTTTTGAATTACCAGTTGTACAGTTTTAACAATGTAGAGGCGGGTGACACATTGAGAGGCTGTAACTGCACAGTGCGAGGATGTACAGCTATAGTTGCCTCAGTCAGAGAAATGTTTTCCCTGTTGCAATGAAAGGGTACATTCCAGCTTGCTCCCATTTGAAGTACTTGTACTGTTTCTTTGAATCACTTTACTATGTAAGTTCTTTATGAACAAGACATCAGCAACTTGTAAATGAATAATTTACAAAGGCCATAGCCACAATATCCTCCTCACTCATCTGCACTTCAGCTAGGCAGTAAGCTTTTACCTTACAGTCATCTGCATATCTGTATATTCAAAGTTGCCTCCCTATTTTAACTTTGAAAAAAAGAGTTCTCTAAAAAAGGACTGCCCATTTCAGAGTCCTACACAGTGCCGTTGTTTACTTTAACTGGCTCATATAGGAAACCTTATACCTTACTTCTTGTGCTCTGTTATTTAGCCATTGTTTTACCCACTGAATAGTGTAGTCACAGTCATTGTGTATATTTGTCTACAATTCCCACATGATGGATTCCTTGGCTAGGGTCAAGTAAATCATGAATGACGTCGGTCCATCATCAAGTGTTGCTTTTGCTTCCTCAGAGAATGCAATGAGACTTAGCAGACATAATGTCCCTTATAACATTGGACTGCTATTGATCAATTACAATAAAGTCACCATTCTATTATTCTTCCCATTGCTTTGCAGAATAAACATGTCAGGCTAACTGGTCTATAATTATCAGGGTCTGATGTGACCACCTCTCCTACCTTAGTATATGAGAACTATGACTGCTCTGTGGATTTTTTCTGGGACTTGCCCATCTTTATCAGTTTGCTGCAAAGTAATGATAGGATTTAACATGTTTTTCATTAATTATACATAAGAAACCTCATGATGTTGTCTGTACTATGGAGTTTGAGTTTTTTACTTTCTTGGCTAACACAGAGGTGTACTGGCTAGTGCTGCTGCTTCACAGTGCTTAGTACACAAGTTTGGTTCTTGGCTGAGGTGCTTTCTGTCTGGAGTCAACTGACCTTCCTTGGTTCCACATGTTTTTTTTTTTGGGTGCTCCAGTTTCTTCCCACATGCCAAAGACATGCTGCATGTGAATCTGTACTCTTCCAAATTATCCATATGCATTTGTGCCATGTGTGACTGAGTGCATATTTCCATCTTGCAATGGACTGGCTCCTGTCTGGCATTAGTTTCTCTGTTTTGCACATAATAAAAGTTAGGATAGGCACTGGGTCCCTTAGACCATGAAACTGAGTAAGTGGTTAATGGAAGAATGAATAAATAAATGAATTACTGATTGTTGTTTTGGCCATATCTTTTGAGATTGCATTTATATTGCTTCAGACATGTACATAAGATTCAAATCTTTCTCAAGTAGTTTGATGATGGTGCACAACTTATTAAACCATAGCTTTTGAGATAGTGGGGGAGAGTTGACATAATGGTTAAAGTCTTAAGCTTACAGATGTAGGGTACAAGGTTTGATTCTGACCTCTGGTTATAATGGAGTTGGGGTTGGCATAATGGGCAAAGTGTTTACCTTACAGACACAATGTACAGAGTTTGATTCTCACCTTTGGGGAGCATAGTTAAGCTTAGAAAGGACCCCTGGGTCATTAGCCCAGTGATCACCTGTGTCCTTCCTCTGGTCCTATATGGACTGCCTCTGGCCCTGTGCTTGGTCCTCTGCAGACTACTGAGGGGTGATCTGTGCCTTACCTACAAGGCATTCTCTGATTCAGCCCTGATAGATCTGCTACACATTCACAAAACAAACAGTACTATAATTAACTGGTCATAGGATATAAACCTTGTCTCTAACATTAGCAAAACATAACATGTTGGAGGGACAGGTATGTGTTTCAGAAATTACCCCTTCTCTGGAACAAGCACCCCATTCATGTGAAGCAGTGCCCTTCTCTAAGCCTATTCAAACATAATTTGGACCAATGGATGTGAAAATCGCAAATTCACCCCCAGCTTGTTGTCTGTGTCCCTTATGGACAGGGACAGCTTTTAGATGCTCTAAGTAAGGCACAGGCATATACCCCCAGGCTGAGTCTGAAAAAGGTCCACGGAGACCCCAGAAAACAAGTACAAATAAATAAATAGTCCTTGGCCATTGATAATTGGGAAAATTGAGGCATGAATGACTCGGCTTAAAAAGGCTGTATGACTGTTAGCCTAGTAACCTCTTATGATCTTGTATTGTTTATTACTTATACAAATTAACTGGATTCTGGTGCAATTTATTTGGTAAGATGTTATAAATCTCTTGTGGTTTAGAAATCAATGTGCTATCAATGACTAACATGCTACATTGTTTTAGTTTCCTGAGATGAGTAAAAAAACTTTACTGTTGCCCACCGTCCTTTGTTACTAAGTCACTTTTATATTTTATTCCAGATGATATACTTGTCTTGTGGGCTAGGATTATTTTTGAAGGTCAGATAGCGCAATTCTTTTTTTTTTATTTTCTCAGTGATTGTGGGTTGAGAGGTGTGCTCTATATGTATATTCCAGTATGCTCCAAAAATGCTCATTTCATCATCTTATGGAACATACTACATAAAAAAAAAAGTTTGGCTTGTGCTCTCAAATTTCGTTCCTGTCAGAAATAAGACATGAAAAACTTCTGAATAAATTTTAGGATCAAACAATCAGGGAAAGCACAATTATAATGGATAACTACCTTAAATCAGACTGAATAGACTGAATAAATTGTTGCTCCAAAACTAAGCATGGTCAACTCGTATATGAATCTGTAAGCAAAAGCAAAAACAATTTAGAGGAAATGGTCAGGAATCCATCTGGGGTAATAAAATCCTTGGTCTTATGTGCAATCAAACCTTGGGTCATTGTGTTCACTTCCACCAGTAAAACTGTAATGTTGCTTAAGGTCATATTATCTATCTTCCACAGTCATATTTTCCACTGACAGTTGTGCAAGTGGAACACATGCTTCTCCCTTCTCCATTTGTTCACTTTGTTTCTCTTGCCTTCATATCCAAGGTCTTCTTTCATATCCATGGTAATACAGACTATAATGATGGATAAAGATAGCTTGGATCAGCCATTCTGATAATTTCCTTCCTAATTAGTAAGCTGCAATTCCTTACTAACCAATACCCAATTTCTTCCAGCACATAACTAGACATATGTCTTTCCCATACATTACTGAATTTTACTTCTGTTTTTGATTTCACAACCTATTTCATGCATCTGCAGCATTCTATGTGAAGTTACACATGCTGTCATCACCACTGAGTCCTCTGCCATCTGTCTTCAGCCTGTGCTACCTTGTTGCATATCACCTCCTCTGAAAGCTACAGCCTTTGTAGGCTTGGTTTATTTCCTTAAAACAGCTTAAATGTTACTATCATATATATCACTTTTCTTCTCTTTCTTTAACTGAGGTTATGCACATTAAGTTCTTTTGGTTTCACTTTACCTATCTGCCTCTGACATTCTATCTCTTTCTGTGGTCTTTCTTAGTATAGCCTTCATTTTATTAATGCCTTTTGCTGTAGTTTTGTGTGCTATATCAATGCAATTAGTATTCCCAACTGACTACACAGAGGAAAAGTGACTTTCATCTTTCTTCAGATCATTCTTCTTTCTTGCTTCTCAGAATTCTCTCCACTTTTCTAATTACCTTTTCATATTGACTTTATGTACCAGTTGATATTATTATACTGTAATTATTTATCATTTTATACCTGTTACGTGTCTGGCCTCCAGTTATTTGGTCTTCTTTTGGGATTATGTTACTCTGATGCATAATCTTGAACTTCTTTGTACTAAAGCAGTGTCAACACATCAAGTTGCAGAATAGACAGGCAATGTATATCAACGGACACATTAAGCAGCTAAACAGCTTAGGAATCCCACGTAGCCTGGCTAAAAGTAGTCATACCTTTGGCATTTAGGGAACTGCAAAACATTTGCTGTACTTAAGGGTGAAGGATATACACTAATTGAGGGTGTAAGGATTTGTTAAGTATTCCAGATTAATTGATTTGCCAGAGAATATATGTAATCACCTTTGGCTATATATAAATATATATATATATTTTTTTTTTTTTTTTTTTTTTTATGTATATTTGCAGTCAGTGGTACACAACAATGGTGCAAGACCCCTGCATATTGCAGGAACTAGAAAATGTTAGGTATCATCAAATAATGTGAGCTCTACAGCATAAAAGGATGAAGCCCTGACTGTGTCCCAGGTGACTCAGGATAAACTACCTGTGACCTGCACACTTGAGGATTCAGTAAAAGTGGTAGACATGAGTGTTTGATGTAGACTCACCACTCCTGTGTGAAGAAAAGTGGCCAAATGTGTTGCAGTGTTGCTGTCCTTCCCTATATGATATAAGAGCAGCATCAGCATATAGGCTAGGTTTGTGCATTTACATTTTCCAAGAAATTTTAATTCTGTAGCCTCAATGGACATCTATGGAAATATGCATGTACACTTAAAAGCATAACATGAATGACAACCTCTGCCAGAAGAGATAGATGCACCCCCCCCCCCCAATAAAATACAAACTAGCCATGGATGGCAGCCCCCAAGCATCTATATTTTGCCCCTTCCTCCAATTAGATGAGTAAAAGTGTGGACTGCCAAAAGCATAACCTTTTGGAAAGAAGAGACTTCTCCATAGAGTGATACAGGGTGCTCATACTAACAGAATGGGAGAAGAAACTTATCTTTGGGGTGCAAAAAGAGGCATGAAGATGATCATGAATGTGGACAGCAAATTAGCAAGTGACTTTAGTTATAGTGTAGACAGGAAACCTAAAATAATTATATCTAATAATACAAAGAGCACCTCCTCTCATTCTAAAGAGGTCATCATTCATCCCTACTTACCCCTCATCAGGCCCATGTTAGAATACAATACACCCCTCAGTATGTATCTGTCCAAACCCATAACCCAGTGCGAAAAAATTACAAAGGCTCCACACCAAAAACGTAAGACTTCTGTATATTACCAAGTGTGTTGATTTCCAGGGTGTCTGCACAATGATCAACAGCTTAACTACAGCTCTCCAGTATGAAAACAGAAATAGAGAACAAGGAGTGACATTAAAACTGTTTTTTTTTTTAATTGTGGGAGGGTAAAATTCATAAAATTCAGTTACTGGCTAGTAAATACACTGCCTGGATGCCACCAACCACAAAAATTTGGAAAATCTGAAAGAAAATCAACCATAAAAGGTGAAGAGAAAACACTGTCTAGGAACGATTTTGCAGGTCTTCAGCAAAAAGGAGAGGTGATTAAAATAAATGCAACTTAAAGGATATATCAACTCATACAACAAAAGGCTGAGGGAAAAACTTTAACTAGCTGTTCAGATAAACTGATTAAAAGTGTAAATATCAGAGGTTGAAATCAAGAAAAAGCTAGCTCAGTGTGAGGCATCTCAAGAAGAGCTGTTTCAAAAAATAGTAGTAGTTAAAAGACAGAGTGCACAGAGAAAACATAGGATTTTCTGCTGTATCACAGAAACTGGAAGAAAACAGATGGCATTAATTTTATGAAAGCACAAATCAGCAACTGGATTGGTATTCCACAATAGGATTTGTTAACTGAGAGAGCACACTGAGGGCATGCTCCAATCCTGACCATGAGAAAGCAACCAACACCTATATTAGTAAAGATGCAATCATAACTGCAGAAAGAGTTGAGTCTGATAAAACTGTGGTAGAAGGGCAAAATATTATAAACTGGAGCAGAATGTAGAAAATGATTATTCACTGTATACCAGGCAGAAGTGATACAAATTTATCCCAGCAATCAGGGAATGTTGACAGGCAGGTGTGAGATCAGAGCTACTGTATCCAGCTATCTTCAGAGTATTTTTTCCTGATGATCAAAGTCATTTTTTTATACAGAATGAGTTAAAGAGGAAATAAAGAATTCCATCCAACAAAAAGTGAGCCAGGAAGCAGAAGGGGATTCTGCCTCTCGTTCTTCTGACAGTAAAGTTCATACAGTGGCTTTGCCAGTGAAATCTTTTCCAGCATTCCAAAGGAAAATAATTGCGAGACTTGAACTGGAGTCTGATGTTGGGAGATGGAGATGAGCAGGAAGAAGGCCAGCAACTCTGAAACTAGTGAATAAATGGGAGACTATAAAGCATCACTCACATTTTCGAAATATGACTTTGCAAGAAAAAGTGTCTGAAAAAGACAGGGCTTTTGTTGAATGTGTTAAACTTGTGGGTTGACTGTAAATTATATACCCCACTTTATGTCATTAATATTTAGAAGGACACTAAATGTGGGGAAAAGTAACTGTATGTAAAACAATTTTTGTTATTAGTACTTGTATAAAACATTTCATGATATAAACTGCATAGTATATATAGTAAAGCTGTTTTTTTACAATTAAGGGTATCTTAAATGTGGTGAGAGTCTTCTTTGTGACTGTGGTAAAGATATTAAAGTAAACAATTACCTTTTTAGTTGTAAAAAATGTAGACTCTGCAGTATAACAAAACAAAAAAGGTTGGATTAATGCAAGTTTGATGTTAATTAATGGGCTGCTGGGGGGTGAGTGGGGTGTAAAAGTGCAGTAATTATATTATATGTAGAATTAAGATATTTTCTCTTTTTTACACGGGTGAATGTCTAGATTAATAACATTGGCTTAAGCTATAAAAAGTTTTTTTGTGAGAAAGTAGGCTTTAAAGATAAGACATTATGAAAGTTTCTTACAACTGCAGCTATATTACCTTTTTCATTAACAAATGTTCAATGGGAATCAAGAAGTCTGCAGCTGAAGGCAGCTGTACATTTTATTTTGAGTAAAATTTACAAAGATTTATTGCTGAGTACTCTTCCATGGAGACAAGTTGTCTACAGGTGCAAGCAATACTCAGAGGCCTGAGTGTTCTTCGCTGAGGGACATGCAAAATTTGTAGGTACAATGGCAACCAGTTCAGTGAAAAATAAAGTTTGAAATTGTGGGAAGTGAATAAGAGATAACAATCTCCTTAGTAGCCTTAATACCTGAATGCACTTAATAGAAAAGTGTAAAATTTACTTGTATTTAAATATAGCAGGTGCACTTTTCCTTATGGCTAAATGTTAATGTTTTCTGAAAGCATACAAGCTACTTTTCACACCTGGAAGGGAAGTAGAGATAAGAAAAGACAGATAGAAATCACTGTAAGTGGGAAAATGCTGTATAATGCACTTTAGCGTGGATAACCTTAATGTTAGGTTAGGTAACGCCTGTGGGTGGAGCTGTCAATTTGGGGCAATTGTTCCTATCTGGAGGGTTATGATTAATTTTTTGAAGCTGTACATACTTTTGTGTGTTTGTTCTAAGTTAATATGAGATGGGAGTCTTTTGAAAATGTGTTTTATTTTTTTTTTGTTTGAGGGTTTTCACTAACACAAAAAGTCTTGGAAATGTGACATATAATGAAATGGAGATGAGAAGAAACAACTGTACAAAAGAAACCTGGTTTACAGCCTTAGAGAGTACCCCAGCCCCACAAGACTATAATGCCTTCCACATCTTTAGACCACAAAATGAACATGTGAAAACCAAAGGAGGTGGTGTTTCAATCTATATTAGAGATACATTCACCTCACGTCTAGTTAGAATGGACAACTCTATGGAGTTACTCCAGGTCCATGTTATGGTGGATAAGACCCCCATTCAATTTCTAGCCAGTTATACATCCCTCTCCATGGGTCACAACACCCATGAAGCCTACTTAACCAAACTGAAGACAATCCAAATTTTACCGAATGCAATGGTCAAGGGTGATTTCAACTATCCCACCATCAATCGAGGAAAACTACTCTAGCCCAAACTCACTAGCAGAAAATTTCCTTGACTTTGTGGATTCAAATATCCTGGAGCAAATTTTTCATACCCCAAGAGGAACAAACGTTCTAGATCTGGTCATCACCAATATGTCAAACAGGTGTACTGCTGCAAATGTTGGACCCTCATAGGTTAAAACTGACCACAATCAGTCTATTTGGGAATCCATTACATTCTTTTTATTTTATTTTTTCTACTTTAGAACATTGAAGTATATATTTTTATTTCACAAATCAGTCACTTTTGAACTGAGACTAACACCAGAACTCATAAAGAGTGAAATCTGACTAGAAAACCTAACCAAAGCTAACTATACCCTCCTAGGTGAAGGTATAAATGCATTCCAAGCCCCACCCCAAGCTGAAAGTGCTATTGATGCCGAAGCTTACACTAAAGCCCAGTACAATCACTTGCATACATGTATAAACTCAGCTGTACCAGACAGAATCAAAGCCAGAGCCCCAAGTAATATCAAACTGCCATGATGGACTTCCAGCATCAACAAACTCTGCAATAAACACAAAAAGTTGCTGTCCAAGAAAACAAAGACAAGGACCTAACAATGGAAAAGCCCCTCCTCAGCCTTAACAGGCAAATAAGTCAACTTGTCAAATCCTCCAAAATCTCCTTTGAGAGAAACCTAGCAAATACTGCCAAGAATAACCATAAGGCCTTTCACAGCTATGTACGTAACCTAAAGGGTAGGACCCAAGCATGTGCAGAACTGGTGGCCAACAGTATCACACACACTGACTTCATAGAGATAACAAACCTGCTAGCAGATAGGTTTGGTGAAAATTTCACTCCCTTATTCCCTCCTAACTTACAACAAACCCTCCCTCAACCCCCAACCTTACATATCTGAAGAGCAGGTCCTCAAAGTCCTGTCCAAGGTAAAGAACACAGCCTCTATGGGACCAGATGACATTGCAGGCTGTCTTCTAAACAGGCTAAAACATGAACTAGCATCACCAATAAGTACCCTTTTCAATCATAGCCTAACAACAGGTTTTGTTCCTATGGAATGGAGAGCAGCTAGAGATATTCCCTTCCACAAGGGTGCCTAGCAACAGACCTGAGAAATTACAGACCATAAGCCTGACCAGTCTCATC
Source organism: Protopterus annectens (assembly GCF_019279795.1). NCBI lineage: Eukaryota > Metazoa > Chordata > Ceratodontiformes > Protopteridae > Protopterus > Protopterus annectens. The sequence continues at coordinate 692,537,115 of NC_056743.1, forward strand.
TGTAAGGCCATGTAATGTATCATTATGCACCTCATAAATAAAGACATAGGTGACCTCCAAACACTGGATCCTACCCACTTCGGCTTCGTGAAGGGCAGATCTTGCCTGGTAAATCTGGTGGATTTCTTTGAAAGTGTGACTAAGGCCATTGATGAGGGCAAATCTGTGCACACAGCATACCTCAACTTGGCAAAGGCTTTCAACACAAGCCCCCATTCAGTCATTACCGATACACTTAGCAAAGTGAATGTAAACCCCTTTGTTGTAAGATGGGCTGCCAACTGGCTCGCAAACCATACACACATTATTAAAGTGGGTGACTCCACATCAACCAGCAGGCCTGTTACCAGCAACAGCGGGGTGCCACACAGGTTAGTGTCAGGCCCCCGACTGTTTTTATATACTTCTCCGAAGTTTAGGTCAAAACTAAAGGGTTGTGGCTGACCAAGTTTGCAGACGACTGCAATCACTGAATTCCCCAGATTATGTCAGTATACTGCAGGAGGGTCTCACACAGATCAATGACTGGTGTATTAGTCATGGTTTCAAACTGAATGCAAAGAAATGCATCATTGCCTTTGGCACAAAAATGTCCCTTCACACTATCAAATTAATAATACCCTAAGTACGCATGAAGTGACAAGGGACCTGTGATCACAGGCTGACCGCTACCTTACCTTCAACTACCATGTGTCTACCATGTAAGGAAAGCTTTCCACATGGTTCACTTGATTAACAAATGTATCGCTTCAAGAGAAAAAGAAGTTATAACCCCCCTATACTCTGCACTTATCTGGCCCATAACTGAGTATAATACTCCATTCGATATGGACTGTACTAAGCACCTACAGCAATTAGAGAGACCTCAGAGGTTTCTAACAAAGAAGATCAAGGGCCTCCAGCATGTGCCATACATGGACCAACTAAAATCCCTATCACCATACTCTGTATTGTATAGACTTCTTAGGGGATACTTATACGTGGCCTACAGAGCAACCCAAGACCCAAACCTAATGAACTTACTGCATATCCATAAATCAAATGGGTCTAGGGCTACCTATTTCAGGGACTTAAATATGACCTGTGACTTAAATAGAAATGCTGGAGGGACACATTTATCTCCCAGCAACTGCTGTGTCTTTGAAACAGGCTGCCAATTAATGTGAAACAGAGCACCTCTATGACACTGTTCAAGAGAAACCTGGATGAGTGGATGGGGCATCGTAAAGTCTTACCAGGGATAGTGCTTACAACCCTCCTAGATATGGGCAATCATCATTAAATGCAGACTTAGGTATTGACTAGTACTTCTGTGGTATTACATTGGGTTAAAACTGTTAGGCTTAAAATGACATCTGGTTCAGTAGCCTATTAATCTCCTATGATCCTATGAAAGATCAGCTTGTCAAACATTATTGTGCACATGAAAAACAAAAGTTAGAAATACACATTTAACAAATTGCCATATATAATAGGCGGAGCTTTTTTTATCATAATGGCTGCACTATCCATATTATCTTGGAATGTAAATGGTCTTACAGGTATACAGAGAAATGAAAGAATATAGAATTATATTAAGAAATGCACAGTTCAAATAGCTATGCTGCAGGAGACACATTTAGAAAGAAGTGAGCATGTGAATTTGACAAAGAAAAGATTTCAGGATGGATATTCAGCAGAATGTCAGGAACAAAGTAAAAGGAGAACAATTAATCTAATTACTAGAGGGTATCCAATAGTGATAGAAGAGGAAAAAAGAGAACAATGATGGATTTGTGGTAGTAAGGGTTATTGGTAAGGGAGGAGGATTACTCTGGCATGTATGTGTATTCCACCAAAAACTGCTACTATGGAGCTTAAGACAATTTTCGGAGAAATAATCAGCTTTCAACAGGGAATATGACTGATAGGTGGGGACTGGAACTTGATTTTCAGTAGTAAGGATGTATCATGTGGGTGGGGCTAGAAGGGAAACTATAACAAAAGATGGTAGATTTATGAAGAAATTTATGAAAATAAATATTTATGGAATTCCATATTTATTTATTTCCATACTTATTTTTTCCATAAATAGTTATGGAAGATGTAAATTCCGTAGTAGGAACTTGACCAGAATTTACATATTATTCCTCAATGTATGATAACTGGGGTAAACTAGATGCAAATTATATTTCACAGGAACATTTGCATTTAATTGAAACCTTCGACACATATCCAATAACTATTTCAGATCATTACCCAATAAAACTAAGTAAAAACACAGGGTAAAAATTACACACTATTGCTTGCCTACTTACTTGTTAAAAAAGAGAAGAATTTAAGGATTAGATAGTGGAGATTGTTTGACATGTATTAGGGAAGACAGAAAAATCTTCAGAAGTTACAGCAAGTGAGAGGGATAAAATGAAAATGGAGTTTAAAAGCAGGACAGAGATAAAAGAGAAAGAGATATGATTAAGAAGTAATAGGAATTACTTAGTGAGGGTGATAAAGGTTATAGTATTACAACATAAGGGAATCTCACATAACAAGAGGAGGCACATCTGCAGAGTGCTAAAAAGAAAATAAGACATTACCTCGATAATATGCATGAGTTTAGAAAGATTCTGTTCTTCTTCTTCTTCTTTCGGCTTTTCCCGTTTAGAGGTTGCCACAGCGGATCATCTGTCTGCTCATGATTGGCAATGGAGTTTTACAGTGTCGAGTTGCCAGCCTGGCACCCAACCTTCCACAGAAGGCACACACATGCACACACTCACACCTAGGACCAATTTAGAGTGTCCAATCCACCTACTGCATGTCTTTGGGATGTGGGAGGAAACCGGAGCACCCAGAGGAAACCCACACAACCACAGGGAGGACATGCAGACTCCGCACAGAAGGCACCCCAGCCGAGAATCAAACTGGAGAACCTCTTGCTGTGAGGCGGCAATGCTAACTGCTGCACCACCGTGGCCGCCCAAGTTTAGAAAGATTCTGTTAAACAACTATTTTTTGATACCACCTGTAGAGCACAAAATCTTTTAGCACAATGACTTAGGCAGCAGAAAGTAGAAAGACTTGTTGCCAAACTAAAGGAGGCTGTAACAAAAAAAAAATAGATATCATGTAGAAGTTTTAGAGATATTCCACTAATGTTATGAAAATTTTTATAACACTGAGAAATGTGGAAATATAGAAAGAACACAAATGGAAATATTTATGGAATACTTAATTATGCCAAGGTTGGGGGTAGATAAGTCTCAACAACTAACAGTTAAGATAGGAGGGGATAAGATAAAAAATGGTGGTGTATAATCAACTTTCAGAAAAGTCTCCAGGAACAGATGGTATTTCTGTAAAAGTTTGGAAGTTAAGAGGGAAAAAAGTGATAAAGAACTAGAAGATTTTTAACAGTATTTTAAAAGAAGGGAAAGCACCAACATCTTGGAAGAAAGCTGTGGTGGCTGTAATACCTAAACACCATAAAGACCCATCAGACCCAGCTTCATATAGGCCCATTTCAATTTTAAACCATGATTATAAAGTGTTTATGGCTGTGCTGCCATTGCTAAAATTGATACCTCTAGATTAATGTGATTTTGTGGAGGACAGAAAAACTTTTGACAACATTAATAGAACAATGATGATCCAAAGGGAAGCAGAAAGTAATAAAATACTGATATTGTTGGTGGGTTTTGATGCAGATAAAGGATTCAACAGAGTAAGCTGAGATTTTATGAGTAGGGCAATGGAAGCATTTCCATTCCCTGATATAATAATAAGGTTAATTAAGAGGATATATGAAGGACCAGAGACAAAAATTAAAGTGAGAGGGTTCCTCTCTGATAAGTTGTGTATGAGCAGAGAAACCAGGCAGGGGTGTCCTCTTTCCCCTTTGTCATTTGCGTTATATTAGAACCACTGGCAAAGAAAATAAGGGACTCAGAACAAATGTGCTGGAGCCATTGAGCAAGGGGGAGGGAGCACCCCCACCACACTTTTACAAGACCATCTTATCTTGTATAGCCCCCATGGCAGTGAAAATACAAAAACTCTATGGAGGACTGATGCGTGCATTTGAATTGCGAATTTATGCCAAACACAGTCCATACTTAGTTGTGAAATTTTAAACTTCCATTGCCTGCCTACCTGTTGCCCATACAGCTCTTAAGGAGAGTGTGTTTCAGGTAAGGAGATGTTTCTGATATATGCTGTGGGGGGGGATCGTGTTTCTAATATAGTGCTGGCTGGGGGGATAATGTTTCTGATATATGCTGCGGTGTGTGTGTGTGTGTGTGTGTGTGTGTGTGTGTGTGTGTGTGTGTGTGTGTGTGTGTGTGCGTGTTGCCCAGTTAGGTATACCTGGTGGTTAGTGTTATTTAGGCTTAAACCCCGTACCTTAGATACAAGAAACAAGAGCCTGAATTCTCTACCCATACCACAACTTGTGATTTGAGGAGTTGAGTGAGGATTTTACAAGGAGCTGAGAGCTTCAGGTGAATAGGAGTTTAGTGCTGCTTATGCCAAGTCAGCTTGCATTGTTAGTGGCACAACAGGTAGTATACTTGCTTTTGATGCAGAAGGCTGTGGGTTCTACTCCCACAGTATGCAGATGGATTGCTGATACTGTACTGTGTTGTACTCTAAAGGGAGTGGATGCTACAGTCCTGTGAACGTCCTCCTCTGGAGGAGTTACCTAATAACTATGAACCTGTTATTAGTTTGCCATCCATTCCCTATTGCAATATTACTAGCTTATCATTTTTTTTAATGTAACAATTTATTCTTCAAGGGCAACAGGCACTTTATTTGTAGATGAAACAATGAAATATAAAGTTGCTTGCTAGCAGCAACCTCTTCATTAGTTACAGATCCCTTTAATGTAGAATTATTGAGACAACTTTACTTCTGCAGAGATTTTGCATACTTACTGATATTGATGGATTGTAATGACAGAAGTTTGAGTGGCGTTTTATGGTTGAAACTTTCTGAAATTGGTAGTTTTGTCATTATTGGTTCATACATTTTGTTTCATTGCTTACTAGAAGACTGTTTAAAACTACAAATTTAAAACAAATTCTAACAAGTGGTGCTGTATTATAAAAGGAATATAATGTAATGCAATCAGGAAGGTGAATCAAAGAACTCATATATGTATGCATGGCCCTAAAAATGTGTAAGGAACCTATGGTTTGAAAACAACCCAAAGGTAAGCTTAGTCCATCAATGGCCAGATGCAAAATGAATGTAGGTTTTCATGCCGTTTCAATAAATGTGAGTTTCAAGGGCAGAGAAGTTTACTGCTCATGCTAAGTCTGTTTTCATTGAGAGGCTGTATTGTTTGTTTAGCAAATGGTTCAGTGTCTGTGCTATTTTATTTCAATTTCTGTAATCATTGCAGAAGTAAATAGGAAAACAGGACAGTTTTGAATAGTGCTTATGGTAACTGAGGAGAAATAGACAAATAATGGAACATTGGAGTTGCTGGGGAGGGGGCAGCTGCTGGAGCAGCAGGGGGTTACAGACTATCAATTCAAGTAAAACAAAGTTCAGTCCTATTCATATTCAAATGCAACTTGGATCTAAGGATGGGTAATAGAAAATGTACTCTAAGATTGTCCCTCATGCCACTAATGGATAGATGCAGTTCCTAAATGCTGCATCCCTTACATGGGTCCCCTCAAATTAATGATGGTATGATCACAGTTATTTTCACTAGGGCTAATGTACAATTATCAGCCATGGGATAGGTAAGACCAATCAGGAAATGTTAATTTAAGCACCAAAAAGGAAACTGGCTAAGCTGAGAATGTCCTCTAGTGAACCTATGTTGTGGTAGTAAATAGTTTTAAAAAATTGCCCTTTTCAGATCACTAAGTGCCCCCCCCCCCCCAAGTCTTCAACAGTTTCCGGTGCCTATGACTCAGAAAAATAAGGATATAATTGGTATGGTAATAAAAAGTTGTTTTTATTTGCAGATGATATTATCCTGTACCTGACAAATACAGAAAAAGATGTTTAAGTGTTATAACATTAATGAAGATAAAACAAAGGCTGTAGCCATAAATTATGTACCCACTCATGACTTAGTTCAGCAAAATCCATCTTTATGGGGACCCAATATCCATCTTTATGGGGACACAATACGATGAAGTATTTAGCAGTATGGATTTAAAAGGCTTCTGTTATGGCAGCTAAGGATATGTGGGAAGATACTAAACAAAAGATAATACAAACACTGAGAAACCGGAAGCTCTTGTTTATGGATTTGGATAGTAAGATACAAGCAGCGAAAACAATTTTAGTTTCTTTAGTTTTATACATGGTCATATATATTTTTATCAACCAGAGGATAAGTTGTGGACAATAATTTATAAAGCATTGAAGGAATTTATCTGGGAGGGGAAGAGGGCAAGAGTTAAGTGGGATAAATTGACCCTTCCAGTAAAACAAGGGGGTTTAGGATTACCTGATTTGGGATATTTTAGCACTACACAATTAAGTCTCATATACATAATACAAGCAGAAGGTTATAACTCAACATGGAAATTAATATTGATGAAGCAGGGGAAGGTTCAAGAAATAAAGTGATAGTGGGATTTTTGATACAGATCCTTAAGAAGAACAGCATCCACCATACAGAATAGTATATTCATAAATTAGCAGAAAATATTTTAAAAACTAAGCCAACACAAGAATGGTGAAAGGAGATTTTGCCAATGAGAATGACTGCAAGTAGGGGTATAGATGATAGGCAAGACGGGTGTGGAACATGATGGAGAAAACTGGCAATGGAACTAAGGTATCAGGAACAAATAACTAAAGAGGAAAAGGTAATACAATGGGATGAGGACAAGAAGATGTTTGGACTGCAGCTTAGAGACAGCCTTCCCTATCAGGGACTGATATAAGAGTACAGGCAAAGAGAAAGGGATAAGGGAATTGTAACCGAAAGACCTGTCCTGGTGGGGCCTTAGTTGAATCTAGAACAGAAGTTGTTGTTACAAAAGTGATAATTAATAGGACATATAAAATATTGCATAATAATTGTAAGAATCAATCAGCGGAGGTTAGAAAAGATTGGAAGAGAGACTGGAAAAGTAATTTACAAGAGAACAATGAGAGGACATATGTATGGCTCCCAAGAATGCAACAAAGTCCACAAGGTTTAGGATCTTTGATTGTAAATGTTTGCAAATGTATTTTTATACCCCAAGGAGCCTTCATATACTTTTTCCTCGGGTAGGTGACACATGTTGGAGGTGTGATATGGAAGAAAGTGGTAAATGAGAACATGTGTTCTGGGAGTATAATGAGTTGGCAGATTTTAAAAATTTCCCATAGAGTACTCTGTTATAAATATTTGAGTGAGCAAATGGCTGTAACTAAGGATATGTTTTTTTTGAGCTGGAACACAGAGTCTGATTTGCCTAGGCATAGTAAGGCCTTATTAAGTTTAATTCTATTGGCTGCGAAAAAGAAGTTACTAGAAAATGGAAATCAAAATTTAAACCAACTGTATTTGAAGTATTAAATATAAAAAGAGATAAAAGAACTGTATAAAGGGTTAGGAGCAGATCACATAGGAATTAATGGAAATTTTTGCAACAATACGTGCAGAATAAAGTTCAGGAGGAGGAGTGAGGTTTAAGGGAAGGCAGGAATTCAGCAATGTATGTAATGTTAGACTGATGATGATGATTTAAAAAAATTGAACATATGTAATGTATAATGTATGTAAACAGTAAAAAAGTTAATATGTTTTATTTTTCTTTTCTGTTAATGTATGTTTGCCTATGTATTATGTAATCATTTAATGGAGGTGTTTTTTTTTTAAAGAGTGTCTAAATACCCTTTCTTCTGTCTCTCCTACATAGCCATGGGAAGATCTGTGCCTTCTTACAAAGCTGTAAACAACCCATTCCTGCTAGATCTACTGCAGTTCTGAAAGATTAGCAGCAGCACAAATATAAGATCAAAGGAACTAAATCTGTACTTTAGTATAAACATGATTTGTTGATATGACAGTTATCCTTCCCAAAGAATTCTCTACCTCTGTAAAGCAAAACACATCCATCAATATCTTCAAATCTACTTTAGATGAGTGGGTAGAAATCAAACATTTACATCAGGCCTAGCCCTCTACCCCCATCCCTTATGGATAGACAGAGAAACTAGTTAGGTGTACCAATGGAGCTACAGTGGCTAGGTTTAAAAAGTCTTAACTAATCTATTGTGTAATACCAACTTATGTGTCTATATGAGTACATTAATTCCTTTACAGAGTTTAGGGGATGCATAGTAACTCTGTGTGTCAGAGTGCAGTAAGAATAACTGACCACCATTATAAGTAAAACTTGAAGGGGTAACTGAGTATCCTCAGTACCAGAGTATGCAGAGGATCACCAGTTATCCAGTATGTAGGATATGTAGGATATGTAGGAAATGGAGTGCAGCTTATATACTAAACAAGCAGTCATTTCCTCTCATCGTCTGAGTCAGATGGAGAGTACAATGTAGCTTGGGCAGAAAAGGAATAGCTAATCCATAGATATGACAAAGTAGTTAATCAGTGAGTATGCTACAGAGCAGAAATTGCACGGAATCACTAGGTGGCAAGATCACTTAAGCAGGTATGAATCACAAGTATTCTAGGTAGTAAAACATACAGAAAACACTCAGAGTAGCTTATAGCACAGCATACGTAAAATTGCCCATTGTGCTGATAGAGTGAATTAGGTGTCATCTGTTGTCTGGCCTGTACAACTTATAAGGAGTATTGGGCACATGGATAGGAAATTCCTGGAACTCTATCAAGCAGAATGAGGTGGGAGCACTGGAATTCTGGTTACTATGATGGATGATGATTCTTACAAGCTTTACCTACCTACATATAGGTAGGAAGGCTGTTATTAAGTAGTCTTGGTAAGCTGTGATGGTAGGTAGTCTGGTTGCTAGGATAAGTTGAAGTATCTCACTTCACCTGCCAGTTCGAGTTTGTAAGGGATTATCTGGTGTCATGATAGTGGAGCTGACAGTGAATCAAAAATGCATAACAGATTGAGTAGAATATGACAGAGTACCATACCGATCAACTGTCCAGATTTTCGAAAAATGCCCAAATTTTTGAGTCATATTTTGGTCTATTCCTTGTAAAATTTGTAGTTTTCTTAGAAATCATTTAGGATTGAAGTCATTAAATAATGACAGTCATTTGAGTTTCAGACTTCATATCTTTCAGAAAATGCATGCTAACACAAAATCACTTATTCTAGCAACGTTCTAAGATTACAAGAGCAATATTTAAAATTTGTCACATTTTTTGGGTCTTTGTCGCTCCATTATTTTTATCTTTGTCCAGATTTCTTGTGCTAATAGGTTGAGAAGTATGCAGAGTACCCTCAGTAGTAGAGTAACTTGGGAATCATGAGGTACTTTGTTAGCAGACCAGATAATGAATCCCTAGGTACTACTGAGATAAAGTATGTACAAAGTCATAGATATGCCCATCAGTAGAGTAGGCACTGAATCACTAGACACCTTAATTATTAGAATGGAAATGAAACATTAGACAACTTGAGTACTAAAATGAAAAATCTGTCTACAAAAGAGGGAAGGAATTGAGCATTGATTACTGGAGTGAAAAAAGGAATCACTGTCTAATTAGTAAGAGTAAGAAGGCTTCACTGACTATCTGATTACTAGCATGAGAAGGAGTCACTAGCTATGCTAACTGCCGAGGAGGGAATCATTAAGAAAGAACAACTAGATGTCCTGGATTACTGGACCAGGGGGAAAGTAAACTGCCATGGACATTACTAGATACAGCGGTTAGAGGGGAGTTATTCTGCCTATACTTGAGTAGTGCAGGGTACGCTGAAGCCAGATACTTTGCAAAAGGGAGTAATTAGGAAAGCATTGTGTATGTTACTACAGTGTTGCTACAGCAGGTAAGAAGCACAGAGTACCTTACCTGGTTAAATGATTATCCGGAATAGTAAAAATAATAGATGGTCACTGAAAACACTGGGTAATTAACTGAGAAGGAAATGCTAGGAAAACATAGGTAACACTCCAGGTAGCAAATCACACTACATCCTTTTCACAGTGTTACCCTAGGTAGTTGAATGAGTACAAAGTAGCTACATACGGTAAGACACAGCAAAGAGAAGCCTTAATATACATGCCCACATAACATCCGTACCTACAGAGAGGATGGGAAGAAATGAGAAATATGAATGAATATGTGTGTGTGTGTGTGTGTGTGTGTGTGTGTGTATGTGTGTGTGTGTGTGTGTGTGTGTGTGCGTCTGTGTACTGGACAGTGTCTCTGGGTATCTAAAATAAATACAGTCCTATATGCTCCTGTTTTGTACATTTTAAAGGGAATTTCAAGGAGACTCAATTCAGACCTAAAAGCAATGTTATGTAAAAAATCTTGTTTCTGTCTCTTCTGCAATTCTTCTGCAACAAAAAACCTGAATAAATCAGACCTGCAATGAAGGGAAATCCCGTTCCCACATGCTGCTGGAAATCTAACTTTAACTGCTTAAATCTACACTTTATTTTCACCACACTGCCACCTGGTGTCTAATGTGGATCACTGAATTACAAGGTAATCATGTGATTTCTAATAAATCACTCACATTAAAAGAAAGTCCCTTGGTCTGTACTAGATCACCTGATCTTTGAGAAAAGCATCTGGAATTTGGCCTAGTTTCTTAGTTACCCATTTCAGCCTTGAGGACTGCTTGTATTGCAACGTCTGTGGCAGATGGACACATGCCAGAGACTTGTGCTTCTGTATGACTTTTATGTAGTCATTGCCACTGTCAGTGCAAAGATCAAAAACAGAGATAGTTAAACAGATAAATGTAACTACCAAAAAGCTACATTTAATGTTGACTCTTAGTTTTTGTGGTCATACCCAAGAACATAAAAGCTGTCCCTCATTAACCTTGCTAATCGTCAAATCAATACATTTACGGAACTGGCAAACTCCTTTTGCAGAACTGTACACACAGAAGTGGAGACACTGATACTGGTAAAAAGTAATAGATGTAGCTCTTTCAAAAGGGCCCAAACATCTTCTAGCAGAGATAGGGAAATAATAGACCTTCCGAGGGTGATGCATGTACCTTAATATCACAAAACTTTATTATTTTGTTTGCTTCGAGATATGTTTGTCATATTTCCTTTTTCCCCTCCTAGCACCTTCACAAAACACACAAGCTCACTGAAGTTTCAGCTGCCCTGACTAATTTATGCTACCTGCTGGTCTTCTCTGAGACCCTAGCCATGCCTTCACAAAAGTAGAACTTTTGATTTATTTAAATAACATTTTCTTAAAGAAGTACACTTAATGATGCTCTGAGCTGTTAAAAATAATAGCTGGGCCATTTCATATCCACCAGCCTGCTTTGATTCACTAAGAGGGGTCTCAAATTTGTATTGCCAAGAGCTTTGTTTTTAAAGTTCCTTGCATCATACAGGATGGAATAATGTAGTTCTATACAAGTTCATACGGAACACTGAGAAAGGAAAAGCAGCTGCTCAGAAGTATTGTATGTATGTATGTATCATGTACAGGTTTTAAAAGAGGCTTTTGAGTAGGATGCTATAGATAGTTTTCTTTTTTGATTATCTGTTTTTATGCACTTGTTAAATCATTTTCGGTACACAGTTAATAAACAAACTGTTCACTGAGCCAATGTGCACACAGTCAATTTCACGAATGTACCATTAGCACAACTCACACTCACATGAACTTTGACACAAGTTAGTGAATGAAATCTATTGAGATTACCTTGAAGATTTTTTTAAACAGATTTCAGCAAATCAGTACAATATATGGCAATGCAATTGTTGTGCATGCATTTGGCATCATTTTCCATAATCACAAGAGGAACAGACACTAAAAATCCACATAAAAGCATCCCTAGCATCAGAGTACATGCAGACAACTGTCATTTATGTGGTAGAAATTCTCAGACCGCAGGAAGAAGTAGGGATTTTTAAGAAGCTATCCCATTTTCAAGCTTACAGAACTTTTTAGTAAATAAATGTTATGCATGTATCCCAGAGCCGTGATAGAGGGTTTCAGTGAAGAAGGATACAAATCAAAATAGAAAATAAGTCCTTCATAAATATATTATAATATAAATGTCTATTGAAATCCTCCCAGGTAAAATACATGTTTTTTATTTATTTTTTTTTTTTTGTCCAGTTAGTGAAACCTATTACTAGACTTCCATAGAAAATGTTTTCCACAGACTATGTGGGTGCTCATTAAACAAAACAGTACCTTCAACAGCTAGCAGTATAAACTGGATAGTTGCTAAGGCGATATTTAGAATGTGACTTCTATGACGAAAATACTGGCTAGATGAAATGTTATGATGATCCAATGAGAAAATTTTGGTTTGGATGAGTCACTGGTTACTGGGGAGAAACAGACAATTCAGGTTTAGTCTGCAAGACTAACATGCAAAAGAATATGTACATGTATTCAGAAAAAAAACAGCAACAGTTTAATGTGTTCATTAGAGGACAGTGCCAGTGCTTAGAAGGAAATTGCCAAACCCTAGACATTTCAAGGCAGCCCTACATTTGTTAACATCTCTGATCACACTACAGTTAAAAAAGATCAAGTTTGAGTTTTTCATCTTGTGACTACATGATTCAGTAAATATAAAAGATTAGTAACACGATCTTGACTGCTAAATTAAGACTTTCCTTTGCCACAAGAGTAATGAGCTCTTGGACTTCTCATATAGCACAATAAACAGGCATTTGTCTGTGCTGAATGTTTACTTGCTGATTTACAATCTTCCTTGTATGCTATACATTAAAGTTTATAAATCTCTCTCTATATATGTAATGCATATTTGTCTTTTGACAAGAGGTTTTCCATCAAATTCAGATGAAACTTGTATTTTTTAGCAAGTAGATTATTTACCCCAGGCTACATTGTGATTGACTTGTGTCAGTGGAACAAAATACCATCAGCTCTAACACTGTTTTATAAACCTCAATGAACTATGTAGTCTGAATTCCTGCAGCCACTACGGCCTAACCTAGAAACAGTTGTGGTATCTGGGCATTTTACAAACAACAGACCAGATAATACTGTGAGTCAAAGCAGTGAGCAAATGTATTTAGAACCAGAAAAACACACACTGAACTACAACCAGTTATCAGCAAGAATTCAGTAAAGTTGAGTGCTTTCATCCTCACAAATCAACAGACATCATCAGAATAATCAATAATCACATACTTAGTGCTTTTGTCCTCATAAATGATTACTTTTATTTTGCCATATAGCAACTGATTATTCATAATAAGGACTTTGAAGGTACTAGGAAGGGCTAATTCTTTAGCAAACGATCTTTTTTGTTGTTGTTGCTGATTTAATTCATCTTATAAGCCACATTGTATAATATGGATAGCAACTAGTGAAGTGCAGTATCTCATTCCCTGTTTCATACGTTTATTCTGATGAAGTCCTACATTTGAATGGACAAAAGCGCTTAATAACATTTTGCTGTTTTTGTTGCTTAAACTGTAGCATTGAGTTGAATTCTATTGTTTTTTTGTGATTAATATCATAATATCGAGTGGAGCACTTGAGTTCACTGTGTCTGTTTTTTATCACATATCCATAGCTCACTGCTCTATACCTGATACATATGTTTTAAATTGTAACAGCCATATTTCCATGCATCTTTACTTTCCAATGAATTTTGCATGCTGAAATCAGAAATGTTTTTGGAAAAACGAAGATCCATTGAATGCTTTTGATGCTTTCATTTCACCTATGTCATCTGTTTTTCTCTATAGCTACACCCACAATAACATGCAATGAAGACTGGCATACAGCTGTAAACTATTCTCTGTCAAAACAAGTTGCTTCTTTAGAGGAGCTATCACTAACTTTTATTTTAGTTCAGTGCTACAATAAAGCATATATGCAAAACAAAAGTGTTCTGCCTTAGGATCTACTTGGTAACATGCATTTCCAGGAAGTAAGGACCTCCTATTTCAGCAAATAGTATGGAAATAACCCTAAGATCCTCAGAACTTTAACTTTTGCTAATAAATCTAATAATTATTATGGTGACTCTCTATTCTCTGTCACCATCTCCAAGGCATGGAACAAACTTCCAAACCACACCAGGCATTTAAATAACCTGCAACAGTTCAAATTTGACCTAAAATATTAGCTGGCACCTAATAAATTATACAACTGTACCATACCTGCATTTTGAAGTATGCAGTCCTAACACTGTCCACTATGGATACAAGTATATTAATATTGCATTTTTGATTCTACTCACAATATCTTGAAAACATG